>NW_005367587.1:6248200-6249633 GCF_000412655.1 Myotis brandtii
GGCAGCAGGCGGGGAACCTTTGCTTCCTCCTTCACTGGAGCAAGCAAGCCTCCTGTTCACTTCAGTTGCCTGGCTGCCGGCCGCCATCTTGGTTGGCAGTTAATTTGCATATCTTGCTGATTAGCCAATGGGAAGGGTAGCAAAGTTATGGTTAATTACCATGTTTGTCTATTATTAGATAGGATTAGAGGAAATAACTTTGTTCTTCATTTTATTCCTATTCCAAATAGTGCTGTGAATTATCCTATCACATCCAAAGTTGCCTATCAGGATGTTTGCCTAACCAAGGAGCTATCTCCCCACCTCTAGGAGTCAGCATGGAAGGTTAACTGTGGCTTTTAAAGGAACTTTTTTCTCTTCCCACTACACTAAAATATATTACTTATATAATATGTAAGTAAGGTCATGTATAAACAGTCCTGGCTCCAGGGGATCCATAACCTTGTATCTGGTGGAAAAATGCTTTTATTCTACCTGCCCATAAAGTTAAAGCCTTTTTCTTATTAAGATGCCCCCTTTCCCCGAAACACCTTAAAGAGTATTAAGGTTAAATGATTAAAAGAAATTATCTAATTTGGCATAGCCGGAAGTCAGAATACTTAAGTTCTAGTCCCAGGACCAGTTAACTAGATACTTGCACTGTGATACTGTTATCTAATGTAATCTTTCTGGGCTGGTTTCTCAGCTGTCAATAATGAGAGGATTTTGCTAGGATCAGAAGGATTTTCCTCTGCTCTGATATTTTTATGGAGGTAATACATTTTAAAATGAGGCCAAATAATAACCTAAAAAAAGAGAGAAAAAATTATTCTTATATGCTACAGCAATTCAAACCAATTGAAAGATATTTTATTTGAGGGTCTAGTGTAGGTGGCAGTTTAGGGTTTTGAATGTAGCAAACCACAGAAAAAACAATTGCTAATTAGGTTTCTCTTTTCCTATCTTGCCTAGATACTTCATTTCTAATCATCTGAATGACTGAGGAAGACATATTTGAATATTTCATAACTTCTTTTGATACCATTTTGAGAGAATTGGACTAAATGGGAATAAGATTGGGAAGAGCAGTTCATTTTCTTTTCTACGAGTTGGCTCTTATGGCTAGATTCCCAGCCAGGACCACAATAGAAAGACAACATATGTACTTTTTTTTTTTTATTCCTGAGTTTTAAAAAGTAACTAAGAAATGACAATCAAAAAACAAATATGAAAATCTTTAGAATTTAGAAATCAGTATAATTCCACCTTCTACTTGTTTAGCATTTTGTTTCCTCCCAAGCTATTTCACATGTATTCTCTTGGGAAGCCAACTGGTATGGCTCAGTTGACTGGAGCATGGTCACAGGCGCCGAAAGGTTGCCAGTTCAATTTTCTGTCAGGGCATATACCTGGGTTGTGAGTTTGATCCCTAGAGGAGCGTACAGAATGCAACG
>NW_005367587.1:6249668-6282594 GCF_000412655.1 Myotis brandtii
CCCCCCCCCCTTCTGTCCTCAGGTGAGGATTAAAAAAAAAAAATCTCTTGGGGAAATGAAAGAGATTTTCAGAAAGACACTGGCACTATGGTAAATTTACTATCTATTCATTTGGCTTTTTATATCATAAAAGAAGCAAAATAAATTGAACAAGATAAATACAGTTATTCTCAAAATGTAAGTAAAGCCAAATAGGCTGAGAAGGGGAGAGTCATGAAATTGCCCTCCTTTCTTGGAAGAGCTAGAGGATGAGCTGATTCTGCTGTGCCCTCCGCAGGATGAGTAAGTACCCTCAGCTTCTCTTGAAAAAGAGCTTCATGTCCTGAACACCAGAGGCTGCCTTTCCTATTCCAGTTGCAAAGCAGACAGACCTAGTACATGACCCAGTTTCAACAGTCAGCCCCACATTTCCTGTCGACAGGAGTACATTATTGCATACCTAATGTAAATAGTCTGAGAAATAGTCTGGATAGAAGGTCCTAAAGTGCCTTGTATCATGTTAAGGCATATAAGATAGTCATACAGGTTTGTTGTTGTTGTCATATGAATATTAAGTTTCTAAAAATTCATCCAATAAGATCTATATAGTAAAAAATAAAAACTCTCTGCACAGCCCATCCCAATCTTACTACCCCTGAGGTAACTGTTGTTAATAGTTTAATTAATGTGTGTCATCCCAGACCTTTGCTAGGCCTTTAAGAAACAACATAGACACATACACACAGATATTCTACAATGATCTTTAAATAAATGCAATCCTATATACCTTGCTATTTGTTTTAAAGTATCTTTAAAAATATGAAGGTCTTTTCATATCAGTATATTTAGATCTTCAATATTTTAAAATAAGGACTAGAATTTTACAGTATAGTTGTATGATGGTTTGTTCAACAATTTCCTTATTTAGTGGCATTTAGGTGAGTGTCCAGTTTTTCAAGTATTAAAATGCTATAATGAATTACCCTCATATTTTCATTCTCTGGGTATTTTTGTAGGATAAAATCATAAAAGAGCCAAAGTGTATGTCCATTTTAAACTTTGATAGACATTGCCAAATTGCTCTTTGAAAATATTGTTGGAGAATTTTAAGCAGGGGAACAATTTGTAGCATTGATATTGGGTTGGAGTTTAAACCTGGAGATGATTAAGGCCATTTCAATAGTCTTGGTGAGTCATTTGGTCTAAAAAATTGTCCAAGTCAGTGGGGATAGAGAGGCACAAACAGATTTGAGGAACTTTGGGAGATAGATTTAATGGATTTGTTGACTTGCATAGGCCAGTGCCTTGGATGAAGCTCAGGTTTCTGACTGGGTGGTTCCATTTATCAAGATGCAAACATTTTACTCCTGTTTCAGTTCCCATCTCAGGAAATGGAACCACCATGTCACTTACATGCTCAAGCCGAAAGTCTAATAGTTGGTCATAGTTTTGTGTGTGTTTTTTCATCCCACATCCAATCCATTAGCAAGTCCTATCAGACTCAAAATATAATCTAATTTATAAAATCTAAATTTGAAGGTAGAGCTAACAGGACCTGCTGATAAATTTAAAGTATATTCTAAACTTGATTTCTTACTTTGACTACTACCAGCCTATGGCAGCCTTTCAACTGGTCTCCCTACTTCTACTCTTTTTTTAAAAAATATATTTTATTGATTTTTACAGAGAGGAAGGGAGAGGGATAGAGAGTTAGAAACATCAATGAGAGAGAAATATCGACCAGCTGCCTCCTGCACACCCCCTACTGGGGATGTGCCCGCAACCAAGGTACATGCCCTTGACCGGAATCGAACCTGGGACCCTTCAATCCGCAGACTGATGCTCTATCCACTGAGCCAAACCGGTCAGGGCACTACTTCTACTCTTAACATCCCGCCCCCCCCCACCCCCACTCACAGGGATGTTGACTACTCTCCACACACAACATGTTTTAAAAATGTAAATCAGATGTTCATCCCCAAACTCCCCACCCCCTTAGATCCCTTCATTGATTTTTTTTTTAAATTTCTTCTTAGAATAACATCTACATTTCTTACTCTTTTCTATGGGCCCTCAGTGGTCTGGCCTTGGCTACCTTGTGACCAGGTCTCCTACTGTTTATTCTTTTCCTTGTTAACTACTCTCAAACCACTTCGAAATTTTCTCTGTTTTGCAAATATGCCAAGCTTTTTCCTATCTTAGGTCTTTGCCCTAACTGTATTCTCTGCATAAAACATTCTTCACTCTTGTCCCTGTTACTTCTTTCTCAGCTAAATGCCACCTTTTCTGGCTGCCCTATCTAAAGGAAATCTCTCCCATTCATGATCATACTTCCCTGTTTTATTTTCTGCATAGCAAAATTGCTATTTTAAATGAATTTGTTTATTTCTCATTTAATTATTTATGTCTATCAGCCTCTCCTATAAAAGACTAAGCTCCTTGAGGGCAGGATACTAGCATGTAGAATTAATTCTGATGCATAGTAGGCTCTCAGTGTTGAATGAATGGATGGACTGATGAATCACCACTAGGGGAACATAGCCTTTTCTCCACTAAGGCTGATCATTTTGTTCCTGCCTGAATTGCAAATATATATACATTCTCTTAATTAGTTAATTATGTTCATTGTAGTTCGTGGTACCTAGGGCTGTGTCCCCAGGACTAACAGTAGAGGGTGCCAGAATATCGTTTCTTGGGCACAGCCAATGAGATGGCTAGGAGCTTCAATTCTGGGGAACCATTAGCTTTAATGTTCATGGAAAAGGTAATACTTTGTTTAGGACTGCACTGTCCACATATGACTGAGTACTTGAAATGTATCTAGTCCAAACTGAGATGGGCTATAAATATAAAATACACACCACATTTTGAAGACTTAGTATGGGAATAAAGAATGTAGAATTCTTACTAATAATTTTTATATTGATTATATGTCAAAAAGATAATTCTGTAGATATGTTGGGTTAGAGGAAATATACTATTAAAAATGATTTCACTGGTTTCTTTTTCTGTGGCTATCAGAACACTTGAAATTAAATATATGGCTCACATTTGTAGCTTGCATGTTACTCTTGGACAGCACTGGTCTAGGGCATTTTCTTCAGGTAGTAGAGTTATATGTATTGTACTTAGTGATTATTTGCATTTTTCCTCCCATACAAGTTTTTGGCCTGAATGCTGTGTCGATTTCCTCTCCTCCCCAACCCTCTTCCAGAAAGTTAGGCTTCGTTTTGTTTGCAGGCTCTTTGTTCTTGGGACAATAATGGATTTTGCTGGGTTAATTTTTCCCCTTTTAGGGGTGGGAGTGTTTGTGGTGAGGTGCTTTGCGTTGGTTTGTTTCCTGAAGTAGGGTGAAACGTAGGGATGTCAGCAATGGTGACAGGGAACTGAGAAGTTTCCCACGACTGAGACCAGTGTTGTGAGGTTGAAAGTGCTGCTGACTTGTTGGTAGCGAGGAACCCGAGCACCCTGTGAAGTCCTGCTGGAGATGGAGGTGCTAAGAGCTAGTCCTAAATCAGAGGAGAGTGGCAAACTCACACTCTATATGCAGCACATCCTATATAATAAAAGGCTAATATGCAAATAGCCCGAACAGCAGAACACTGAACAATTGGTTGCTGTGACATGCGCTGACCACCAGGGGACATGTGCGGAACATGGCAGGCGTTGGCTGCGGTGGCATGGTGGAGCAGGTGAGCGGGGGTGCCAGACCAAGGTGGGGTACCAGTTGCTGTCATCAGGGTGAGCCTCTAGTGGTTACTGAAAATTCTTTGCTCCCGCGCGCTGCGGTCCCGCCTGGCACTCACATCCACTGCTGGCGCCAGCCTTGCTTGCACCTGATGCCAGTGCTGGAGCCACCGCTCGCACTCACATCGGTTGCTGTGACATGCGCTGACCACCAGGGGACATGTGCGGAACATGGCAGGCGTTGGCTGCGGTGGCATGGTGGAGCAGGTGAGCGGGGGTGCCAGACCAAGGTGGGGTACCAGTTGCTGTCATCAGGGTGAGCCTCTAGTGGTTACTGAAAATTCTTTGCTCCCGCGCTGCGGTCCCGCCTGGCACTTGCATCCACTGCTGGCGCCAGCCTTGCTTGTACCTGATGCCAGTGCTGGAGCCACCGCTCGCACTCACAGCCAGCACCAGCCCCGCTTGCACCTGCAACCGGTGCCCGGCACCAGTCCCGATCACTCAGCACCATCAGCTCCAACGCCAGCAGCGGGTGTGAGCAGGGCCAGCGTCGTCAGCGGGTGTGAGCGGCAGTGGGAGTGGGGCTGCCAGCAGACAGGGGACCAGGGGCTGTGGCAGGAGGGGCCAGGCAGGGTCACGAAGGATGGGCCTATACCCTCCCCTGTGCCTACCGCAACCTCTCAGCCCACAGTTCCTTTCAAGGTGCACTGGGCCCCTAGTTAATATATAAGATACCATCTGAAATTGCTCATGTGTTTATTGTCTGTATCTCCCCTTCACTAGAATGTAAGCTCCATGAGGGCAGAACCTTTATCTTTCTTGCTCACTGTAGTATTCTGTTTCAGATCCCTGGCTCAGTGCCTGGCACCTAGTAAGTAGTGGTCAATACATATTGAATGAATAAATAATTATGTTCATTTAGTCCAAGAGTAAAGTATGACCTTTATATAAAAGACTTATTTTCTGTCATTTTACTTGTATACCTAATGTTTGTGATGCTATTTCGCATTAATTATCTTCCTGTTTGGAGTGTTTACAGATGGTGAGTGCTGATTTGTGTAGCAAAGGGCATTTTCTCAACAACTGGTGAAAGCAGCTAACCAAAAGGACATGGAACAAATACATCCAACCCAAGGCTTACTTGTGACTTTGCTCACTTAGTCTATGTTAAGGTCGTTCTTTAAAGAGGAAATTTATAAAGAACAAATATTTTGCTATTTCTTTGACTAGGAGTTTTGTCTCATAGTAAAATTGATGAGCCCTGGCCAGGTGGCTCAGTTGGTTGGAGAGTCGTCCCATACACCATAAAGTCTGTAGATTTGATTCTGGTCAGGGCACATACCTAGGTTGTGGGTTCAACCCCCAATCAGAGCATGTATGGGAGGCAACCAATTGATGTTTCTCTCTTGCATCAATGTTTCTCCCTCCTCTCTAAAATCAATTTTTTAAAAATTTGATGATACCATGGTTTCCTTCACGACATCAAAGACCCAGCTTCCCTTTATCTTTATGCTCAGCTATTCTTAATAAATGATTGTTGCTTCGTGGTCACATAATGGCTGATCCACCTACACCTTCAGGTAGAAAGAAGGGGGAGGGTGTAAGGGGATAAAGATATATGCCAGCTGAGTCAGTATCCCCCTCCCATTTGGGGGGGGGGATGTTTTTTACTTGTGGAGAAATTCATGTAACATTAAGTGAAACATTTTAAGGTGAACAATTCATTGGCATTTAGTGCATTTACAGTCTTGTGCAACTAGCATCTCTATTCACTTCCAAAACATTTTCATTACCTCAAAAGAAAAATCCAGTATTTACTAAGCAGGTGCTTTCCATTCTCCCCTACCTCCAGACCTAGCAAGCACCAATCTTTCTGTCTGTCTGTCTGTCTATGGATTTACCTATCCTAGATATTTTTTATAAATGAAACTGTATAATATGTGGCCTTTTGTGTTTGGCTTCTTTCACTTAGCATGTTTTCCAGGTTCATCCACATTGTGACAGGTATCAATGCTCCATTACTTTTTATGGCTGCATAGTATTCCATTGTGTGTCTATACTACAATTTATTCATTCCACTTTTGATGGACATTTAGGTTGTTTCCACATTTTGGCCATTGTGAATAATGCTACTATGAGCATTTGTGTACAAGTATGTAAGTATCTGTTCTCATTTTGGGAGGGGTATATACCTAGGAGTGAAATTGCTGGGTATTATGGTAATTCTATGTTTATGTGCTGTTTTTGTTTTTTTTTTAAGTAATACCTCTCTAAGCTCTGTGTGCAATAATTACTGCCATTCACTGGGGAGTGGGCAGGGCCCTGTAACCAAGATGTCTGTTTTGGATGTGAGAGTCAACAGAGAGCACCAGAACTCTAGGATCTGTGATCAGAGAGCCTTTCCTGGCAACAACTATAGAGGGCAGAGTATTGGGATTTATGTATATGAAGTAAGAATTCAAGAGTCTTGAATTTTCTTTCCTTACATTCAGTCCTGGGACATGGAGTCCTCCTGGCCTTCCAGAGTGCTGACCTGGAACTGTGACCTCTGAGCTCCAGTTCTCCATCATACAGTCAGGCCTTGAAGTCCAGGATCAGAGCAGCTAACGTTGTCATTTGCTTAAGCATGAAGTGAGGCCCTTCTGTTTGAACACGCTTGGAAGTGTACCAATGTCCGGACTGGTGGTGATGGCGGCATTAAGATCCGGAGGATGGATCCAGAACTAGATGGCCTCTCACAAGTATTCACTCAGTATGAAGTCAGTTTTAATCGGCCCTATTCCACCAGCATCAAACACCGGAGGCTGGCAGCTTTTCATTTCAGGGTAGTGACCTACCTGGGAGGTCTAAAGAATGATTCTGACAGTGTTCCAAGAGAATCGTTTCCTGCTGTTATGTGCCTGTGTGCAGGTATAATGTGTGTGTAGGAGGGTGGAAAAAGGCAAGAGAGGGCGGGCCTTCATGTCTATTGGGTGGGCGGAGAGGACCTACCGTGCTGTGTATGGCAGTCACATTTCACAGCTCTTTGACAGGCTGTAACTTCCAGTACATTTAGTGATCATTTCTCTGCTGCTTTTCCACTGAGACTCATTAAACTATAAAAATATGGCAGTGTTGTGAACATCTCTGTCCATATCTCCAGCATTAGTCTAGCTCCTTCGAAACTGACAGTCTTTTCCCTCCCTCCGTCCTTCCCCTCCTACAGTCAGGGACAAAATCACCTATCAAGCAAAGAACTAACTGAAAACCTGTGACAGTGGCTCTTTTGCCTCCTAAACTACTATTTTTCAAGCAGTGCATTGGACCACTTTGGGAATTCTTCACTGTGTCCTCACTGTGTTTTGTCTGATCTCCTTGTTTGAGCACCTGTCTCATTAAATCACCTCCCATCCCCTAAAGTGCACTTGGGTAGTCCTTTTTTTTGAAAAATATATTTTTATTGATTTCAGAGAAAGGGAGAGGCCATCCCCCAAAGTGCAAAAACAAAAACAAGTAGTCCCTTTTTTTGAAAAAATATATTTTTATTGATTTCAGAGAGGAAGGGAGAGGGAGAGAGATATAAACATCAATGAAGAGAGAGAATCATTGATCGGCTGCCTCCTGCACACCCCACATGGGATTGAGCCTTCAACTGGGCATGTGCCATGACCAGGAATCGAACCAGATCTCCTGGTTCATAGGTCAGTGCTCAACCACTGAACTACACCAGCTGGGCTGAAAACTCCTTTTTAAACTTGCGTTTCTCCTGAAAGTGTTACTTTCTCTTTGCCTTGATTTCTTCCCTCCTCTGCCCTGTGTCCTCTTTTCTATAGTCATCACTTCTGAAATAAGCCCCTTAAGCCTACTTCCTCTGGTGAAGGATATGGGTAGTTTTCACTTGCTCCTCAATGGTTTGCATTTCTCACCACTCTCCATCCATGTGATTCAACTGGGGTTGATGCCAGTCACAGTGATTGATTCAGACAATCCAGGCCAGACAATACTAGTTTCTTCAGGGTTTTTGTAGAAATGAAGAAAAAGGCATTCTTTCTTCCTACTAGGGTTAGTAAACTAACCCTAACTACTAGGTAACTAACCAGCATAAGTGGTAGTTGCTGGGGACAATCTTTGTCATCGTCTAAGGACATGCTTCCTGAAAATGACACCCACACGGGAAGGCAGACACTAGAGAAGGACGGAGACAGATTTCCAACCATCACACGTGAGCACCTGAATCCTGAAGCTATTTTCATTGATCGGCTGCCTCCTGCACACCCCACATGGGATTGCAATTATTTGCAATTATTTCTGGTATGTGAGTCAATACATTTCATTTTATTCTCAGTCCAGTTTGAATTGGGTTTCCATCCCTTGCAGTTAACAGTGTTGACTTAGACAATGCCTGTCAGCCTGCTGATACCCCACTTCCTCTTTACTCTGTCTCCCTTTGGGCCTATTTAGTTGGAGGTGGCGTCTCAGACTGTCTCACCTATAACCTAGACCTCCTCAGCTCTTCCCACCGACCCTCATCTGCGTTGTAATCCCATGCATACACGTATCTAGGGTTTTCCTAGTTCACTTGATTTTCACCTAAATCTCTGAGGGAGGGAGAGGAGGCATTGTTATCCTCGTTCTTCAGCTGAGAAAACAAGTTGAGAGAAGTTTATGATGATTTCCCCATATCAAACCCAAGTTTCCAGACTGCTGATCCAGAAGAGTTCTTTCATATTGTATTGCCTCCCCAGAGTAGAAACAAGGCTTTAATGTAAACTCAGACTGTCCTCTCCCACGGAAACCTCTTTTCTCTAACACCTATGAAAAAGGTCCAGTGGAAAAGAAGGCCCCAGATTTGTTTCTGCGTCTCTTTCAGAATGACTGCCCTCCATTTTCCGTCATTTGGATTCCATGTTATCTGTCGGTACCACAAGGCTTTGTTACTGTAATAGGTTATTTCTCAAATATTTAACCTAGTTTAAGACTGTCACTGGTTCTGGGTTATATGATCCCTTGGCTTCCCATTGACTCTTTTAACTCTCCAATTTTAACATCCCAAGACCTCCCACAAGGCCCCGCAAATCATCTATCCTTCCTACATATCTTCCTGACCTGCTTTTTATGCTCCTATGCCTGGGCTGGGATATGTAGCAGCAAAGAGACTAGTGCATGCGCTACTGGCCCTGCTGCTTATTTTCATCTGGGCTCTTCCTCTAGATGGCTACAGTGGTTGCTTCTCCTCTTGATCTTTACCAATCTGTTCATGATCCTTCATGTCTGAGATCAGTTTGTCTTCATACATCTTCTGAAATAAACATTATTGGTTGCCTAGTCAGAATCCATTGCTTCCTTCCTAATACTACCTGATTTTTGCTAACAGATCTTCTTTCCAAGGAAGTGCATGTGCTTCTGGAGAAGCTAACTCTATAAAGTCATCTGTACAGTTGGTCCTGATTGAACCAAGGGTAATTGTAGTAGTAACTGGGGAAATTAGTAAATATTCTACTTCTAGATACATGGTAGGATTACCTTTCCTAGCTTGTTGAAGTTAGGTGTGGCCATGTGACTTGCTTTGGCCCATAAAATGTGAGTAGAGGTGACCCATGTCATTTCCAGGCAGAAGCCTTTGAGAGCCCGTGTATGATTCACCAGGTCCCCTTCCCCCTGCTGCAGTAATTGCTAAAGCATGTGTCAAGATGGAGCCTCCATCAGCCTGGGTCCCAGAGTGACCATATGGTACAGCTCCCCATGCTGATCTCTGCTGGCATGTAGTGAGCAAGAAATGAATTTTTGCTGTATTAAGCTGTTGAGATATGGGAGTTGGCTATTTACTGCAGTACAAGCAAATCATCCTAAGTGATACGTAATCTCATCCTCTTACCAGTGCCTGCCTGGGTCAGGAATCTAGCCTAAGCCAAGCAATCCATGGCATTCCTTGGTCAAGGAATGGTTTGAGGGAAAAAGGCTTGGGACTGTTAGTATGCTGAGATGAGAAGGGAGGTTTGCTGGGGCTTTGAGGGAAAAGGTTTCATCACTTTTAATAGAGCCACCAGAAAAGATGGAGTCTTTCTTCCTCTGGACGTTAAGTGTAAATGTGAAGCCTCAAATTACTAAGTCATCTTGCTACCAGCCTGCAGATAAAGCAAATAAACAGGAGAGTAATACCAAAAGAATGACAAAGAAGTGATGCCAAAGCTCTGATTAATCATAACCATTTTTTACCCTACCGTTGAACTTTTTCGATTGGAAAAGCCAATAAATCTCCTTTACTGTTTAAGCCATTTGAGATGGGGTTTCTATTATATACCTCCAAAAGCAACCTAACAGTTTGTAACTTCCTTTCCCAGTTCTTATCTTTACTTCTCACTCTTCAATCCAGTCTTAGAGAAATGATAACTAATAATAGTGTCCATTTATAGACTTACTATGTGTCTGGTACTATGCTAAGTGCTTTCCAGAAAGAGATTCTGATTCCATTTCAGAGTAGCAAATGTATGTATGAGCTCCTTGAGAGCAGGAATCTTTTAAAACTTATATTTGCTTCCCCCACAATGGAGATTTGGTGCAAAGTAGGTGCTCAACCAATATTGATTAACTGAA
Organism: Myotis brandtii; assembly: GCF_000412655.1. Lineage (NCBI taxonomy): Eukaryota > Metazoa > Chordata > Mammalia > Chiroptera > Vespertilionidae > Myotis > Myotis brandtii. Next base: position 6,259,908 of record NW_005367587.1, read on the forward strand.
CAAATACAAGTCAAGCTTTACCCTTAAAGAGCTTATAGTAGTATTGACTCCAAGTCTCACAAACCTGAAAGATTAGAGATCAATACAAGAGAGTATAAGCTGTTAGGTACTAAATTAGAGATCCAAAAGGCATGTTGTTAACAAACAGTAAAAGCTATAAAGGAAGGATGTTATTGCCTGAAGGTTGGGAGGAAAGGTTTTTGAAGGTCAGATTTGCTCTTAAGAAGAAAAAAGAAAAGATCAGATTTGGATAAGCATTGCCAAGTGGGAGAGTGGATATCACATATCACTTAGAGTTAGGGCAGTAACAAGCACCAGGGAATGTGATGCATTGAAGATCATTCAATATAGATGCTCAATACCTGTTAGGTCTTTCATTTTTCTCACCATGAGACTATAGAAAGCCACTTTTCTCTTTAACTGTTTGATACAGGCTTGGGATAAAAGAGGTGTGGCCACTACCCTGACCATTTAGCTGCTTACTTGCTCAAACCCCTTGCACACAGTAGGCCGTCAAAGATGTTTATAAAATGACAAAGACATCCATCCATGCACGTTTTCTCCCCAGGGAAAGACACATTCAAAGGCTTGTCGGCCAAGCATTCTGTTTCTTTTCTGGCTCTTTTAACACAATGGTTGGCACACAGTAAGGCCCTTACTTAATACTTGCTTGAATTGATTCAGATGATATGGTTTGAGAAGAAGTTATTTGCCTAGCGAGCCTGGTTTCTCAGCACATCAACACTTCATCATACCTCTGTCAGATCAGACTCTCAATAGGGTATCTCAACTACATGCTATTAAAATACCTAAATAGAAGCCCCATCTGTTTGAATAGACTGAGCCTGATGAATCAGCAAGAGGGGTGGGAGGCTGATCCAGCCAGACATGAACTGATCCAGCGGGGAACAGGCAGCTCTCTCTCCCTTTGCTACCCCAGAGCGCTCACAACAAAACATGCAGATTTATAAAGAGAAAACAGAATCAGGCAGTTAGGAAAACATGAGCGCTGAAGCAAACCACATGGCAGTGTCTGTGGGCTAATTAACAGGTCTGGCTGGAGCACCTTGTCCCAGCTGTGGCTCGTGCAGAAATGTTTGTAGGAGCAGGAGCAAGAGGAGTTCAGGGAGTCGCCCCTTTCATAATTCCTGCACCTCTGGAATTTAGATTTTGTTTTCATGCAATTATAAAAAGCATTTTTTTATAAAGCAGGATTTATTTGGGGAGCTGTTGCTGGTGAAGTCACCAAGGACCTAAAGACCTAAGATAAAATACAATGATGGAAAAATGTTGAGGAAGCTGCATCCTTTTTTTTTTTTTACTTCCCCAAGAATTTTGCATGAACATCCATCCATCCTTCATGAGATGTTATCAAGCCTTCATTTCCAGATTGTCTTGGCTGCCAGAGTCATAATCACAGTCAACTTCTCAACTACCGGTCTCCTTTTCCCCACCTCTCTTTAAATACCCTGGGTGTGGACTGCATTCTTTGATGCTGCCACTGAAGAAGAAAAAATATTTGGGGGTGGAGTCACTCTTCACCACACTAAAGCACATGTTGGTAAATGTTCTTTCCTATGCTCTACACCTCTCGGGAACACTTAGCACACAAGGCCTTGCACACAATAGGTGCTCAATAAATAATCTGTTAAATTGAATCATGTCTCAGTTCTCTTGGTTAAGAAAAAAGTGTTTGATGTGCGTTCTTATCACCACCACTGGTATGATTTTTCTTCTACTCCTGTCAACTCGGTATGTACCTTTAACCCAACTCACCATACACATGCAAACACAGTCCCACCCTATCCCATTCAGGTGTTTCGATTGCTCCTTTAAGGTTTTATTTAGGGTAGTTTCTTTATTAAATGAGAGGGGAACTGAGTAGAGTATAAGAATAAAAAAATCCGGATTCTGGTTCTAGCTGTGCCATTCACTTTGAATATGAGGTAAACTCAGATTCCTCATCTCTGAAATAAGATAATAGTAATATATGTCTGGCTTACCTCCCAGCGCGGTGCAAGTGTCAGATGAGCTAATACATATGAAGGCCCTTTGAGAACAGAGGAAGTATTTTAAATGACCATTCTTCTAAGTCCCTAACCCCTTCCTCTAAGTGCATGTACCCGGTAAAGCACATGTAATATTATCAAGAGAAGTCTTCCATAGTGTGTTCCCGGGGACATGTGTTCCTCCCTTCCCCAGGAGAAGCTAGCTGGCTGGCTTCCTGGGCCTGAATGGGACACTTACTCTGCTGCATCGACTGGGTCCAGGGTCAGCCCCTCAGCTGTGCAGCCTCAGAAACTCGATCTTGGCAGAGGCTCTGAGTTGATCAGACTCAGGGATGCTGACTCATACTCAGTCACAAGAGACTGATATATAACCAGAATGCCAGTTGATTAATTTACCGTGAGAAACATTTGACCTGATCTGCCCCTTTTCTCCATTTATACCAGTTGTGAGGGGAGAGAGATTATCAGAAGGTTGCTCAGTGAGCAGGGGACTTTGACAAGGGGAGTTAGACCATTCAGATGCTTAACATCAGGCTCTGCTCATCAGCTCTGCTATCTTCTCAACAGGAATCTGCTCTCCAGATGGTCTAGATGTTTCTGGCAGGGAACCCAATTCCAGAATCCTGTTTGCATGAGCCAGAATGTACCAGATGTGCCCTTTTGCCCACATTCCCTTGGCTGGCCAACCCTTTTCTGACCTACACATTTGCTTTTTATGTGTAAATCCTTCCAGACCTCTTCCAGTCTAACTGTGGTTCCCAAAGCCAGTCTTCTGGCCAGGGTGGGGCTGATTGCCACAAAAGTACCTGGAGGGTTTACAAAGAAATGGGAATCTTTTTTGGGGTTTAGGAGTCTGAATGTTTACAGGGAGCACAAGTGACTCTGATCATTAGCTAAGTTGGGGAACCACTGATATAAAAGTTTTATTTGGCTAAGAATTGTACTGTTGCTTTAAGATGACGTTACATATTCTGATCTGATCCATTATGGATTGATTGTATAGATTAACTTTCAGAATAAAACATTATTTCTTAGTTCTTAAGGGCCTATCACTGTTGCATCATTGAACCAATTCTCGCCCCTCTCTTCTTCCTTCCCTTCCTCTCTCGCTCCCTCCCTTCCTTCTATCCTTCCATAAATATTTATAAATACCTAATGCATAAGGAAGCTTAACTAGAGAAGGTTGTGGCAATCAACACTCCCAGTGCCAAAAGCAAAAGCTGCTTTTAGATGCTAATAGACTTTGAGGATTAGGACACATAATCCTGGTGCTTCAAGGCCAGCCAATAAAGCCAAGGCCTGACATTGAACAATCTAGAGACAAATTCCCTGTGGTAAGTAACCCTGGGTCTTGGCATACTTCCTGAGCTGATGTCCTCTAGGAAACAACCTTATGCTCACCAGTGGCCTTGAGGGAAACTACATGTCCCCATTTGTTTCACGGCAAGGAAAACGGCTGCTTTTCCCTCAAACATGTTCCCGTCTCACTAGTACCTGGCAGTGGCTTGCTTCCAGCAGAGTGCCCAAATCAGTGGAACCAAGTAAGCATCCTCTAAGGAGGGGGCCAATGTGGGATTGGCATCCCAATATACTAGGCACTGTGCTTTCATAGTTGGTATGTCTTATGCATCATAAAAACTACTAATAAGGGGTAAATAACCCCATTTGCCAAATAAAGAAATTGAGGCTCAAAGAGGTCAATTTGCTAAAGTTACTTGCAAGCAGTAAGTGGTAGAATTGGGATTTGAATCTAAGCCCATTCAGTTCCCAAGTTTTATGTTGATTTTTTCCCATGATCCTTTGCTGCTTAGTAAACAGGAGCTTTAGAAGTGGGAAGTTTTGTGTGTGTGTGTGTGTGTGTGTGTGTGTGTGTGTGTGTGTTATTGATTTCAGAGAGAGGAAAGGTGAGGGAGAGATAGAAACATCAGTGATGAGAGAGATGCAGGCCCCCTACTGGGGATTGAGCCTGCAACCCAGGCACGTGCCCTGACCAGGAATCGAACCTGTGACCTCTTGGTGCATGGGTTGACATTCAACCGCTGGGCCACACCAGCTGGGCTGAAAATTTTTTTAGATAAAGGCACCTAATCTACTTAAGAGGTATTTTCAAATAATCATAGTGTTCTTATTTTTGCACACTTCTTACAATCACCAATTTGTAGTTTCTAGCTTCTTTCTGGGAAAGTTTTCAATAACCAAAGTTAGTAAACTCCTATTTATAGGGGACCTAAGTTATATTTCCCTTCTGCCATTACCTTTTTGTATTTACTGGGTAAACCCAGCATTTAAAAAGCTATTTGGTAGTATGAACAGAGGAAAGAACAGAGGCAAGTTTTAATTTAAGTAGTGACTATGGATTAATTCCCTGAGAGTGACAACTATTTTTATCAAGATAAGTATTTATCTTAATAAAAGGTTATTCTTACAGTTCTCGTCCATTTCCAGACATCTTGAATCCACCAAAGGGACACTGGGCAGACACCATGCTATAGCAATTCACCCTGGAAAGAAAAAAAAAGTATATTATAGATCATAATGAACCAATGAAATAACCCCTAAATCTGGAATTTTAGAAATTCAGCGAGTTCTTTAAAAATTCCATTAATTTCAATATAACATATTCATTGCAATAAGTATAAATCAGCAATTTTCATCTCATGGCATACATAAATTATTAAAATTCTATGGCACACCAAAACACACAGGTATAATTTACTCACACTGGATGGTTGTTGTGTTGGCTATTGTATTTTTTTTTTTTTTTTTACAATCTAAGGGAAAAGAGGTAAGTGCCCCAGACTAAATAGTTAGGTACTGCATGTTTTAAAAATTCCTGTGGCACACTGGTTGAAAATTGCTGCCCTGGCCATAAAATGGTTTCTTTTCCTTAGTTTTATTAGTAAGCTTTGTTTTCCTCGACCCTTTAATACAGTTCCTCATGTTGTGGTGACCCCCAACCATAAAATTATTTTGGTTGCTACTTCATAACTGTAATGTTGCTACTGTTATGAATCGTAATGTAAATATCTGATATGTAGGATGTATTTAGGCGACCCCTGTGAAAGGGTCGTTTGACCCCCAAAGGGTCGCGACCCACAGGTTGAGAACCGCTGGTCTAGGAGGCGTTATAAACATATCATCAGCCTCATCCAGCCCCAAGGGGTGATATCTGGATCAGAGTACAAGAGGGTCCAATCCTGGGACCAGGGACAGAAGACTAGGGAGGAAGGTGCAGGTAGGGCCTCCATTTTCTTCTGTGTTGTTTTTTTCCCCCCCTTGCTCACTTCCCACATTAAAGAGGCCCCTTTTTCTTCTTTGTGTGCCTTATGTCTTCTTCAGGTGGGTTGGAGAGAATTTCAAAAAGCTGTCTATAAATTGCTCAAACTAATTTAGAAGTCATTCTGCATTGTGTATCCAAGCCTACACTTTCAATAATGTCAGAAAAGTTTGCTTCATTTTGGCAATGCAGCAACGAATTAAATGCCATTTTTACTAAACCTACAATGACACAAAGCTGGAAAATATAGCTACAGAACTAAAACAAATTCAGAATTGTCTAGACACTCTGGAGTGTCTTGTCTAACTCAATAAAATGAAATATATCAGAGATAATTGCAGAATTCTAAATTTAGGGTAAAAAAAGAAAACCAGCTGTTCAGGACGGATGAGTTACCTGGACAATGTTTGTTCATATGGAAGAACTGGGGACTTTAATTAATTACAGGTTGAATATTTTGCAACACTATGATGTGTCTGCTGAAAAAAACCTACCCAATCTTTGACTGCATGCAGGGAAGTGAGGTGGAGATCATAGGCAGCCCTGGTCCTCCGTGGGCTGTGGTTAGACCACACTGAAGTACTGGGTTCCGTGGTAGGTACCACAATTCTTGGGGGATATTGACCAACTAGAGCAAAGCAGATAGGATGGTGAGAATCAGGAAATCAGAGATAATTAATATAATAGCATTTAGCCTGGAGAAGAAAAAATAGTCAACCAAAGGAACACCATGTCACTGTAAATATTTTAAAGGCTCAAGTGTCACAGACAGAATAAGTTTGTCTTTCCCTGCCAAGATGCAGAGCTAGCGCAAGGAGTACAAGTTAAGAAGGCAGATGTCAGTTCAGCGTAAGAGCTATTCAACAGCTGAGCCATTGTCCTGGAGAGGGGGAGCTCCCAGAGTCTAGAAAGTACTATGGCTTGGAGAAGAACTTGACAGTGGGCAGCGATGAGAAGTGGGAGAGCATTACTTGTTTTATTTATACTCCCCTATCATTGGTCGGCAAACTGCGGCTCGCGAGCCGCAGTTTGCCGACCACTGCAGACCAAAGGAGCCACCATTGTCTCTGTTTTCCCCCAATTGGATTCATTTAGCTGATTTCACCTGATATTTCTTCCCCCCACCCCCACCCCCCTTGGGCCTCGACTTGGGAGCCATTGACATCAGCTGGAAGATCATGTTCTCTAGCTTCTGAGCAGGGACCATCACTTTGGAAAACCTGAGCCCCTTAGAAATTCTTCCCACAATGAAACTCAAGCTCTTGTACTCATCCATTTGCTTATTATCAGAAAGTCTCACTTTGCTTTTTGAACATAATATTAAGCAATTATTGTTTCTGCTGCAAAAATATTCTTCTTCCATATATTGTACTTTTATTTTTGCAGCAGAAATAATTGCTGCAGAAATAGTTTTATTTGGTAATTTCTAGACATTTTTCTTCCCTGCTCTTAAAAGTAATGACTAGAACTTTGATAACATAATGATTTTAATAATAATTAAATTTATTACACAAAGGGGGGGAAAAGATGAACAGGACGTTTTTGCTCTAAGGTTTGCTTGCACAGTTAAAACTTCTCCCTGCAAGGCACAGCCATACAGCCCTGAAAGAGACTGATCACCATGCATTCATCACCCCTTACCTACAGCTTATTCCATTGAGAAAGACAGGTAGCCTCGTTCTTAAAATCCTTGATGCAGGAGCTTAGGAGATTTATAGCTCAAATTGTTTTTTTTAGGAGGATACAAGACGGGCTTCAAAATCTCTTAGAATAAAATAACAAAAACAAAACAACAAATACTTTCATAGTGCTTCCTATATGCCAGGCACTCTTTAAGCATTTCCATAATATAATTTATTTAATCTTCACAATAACCCTGTGGTAGGTGCTATTGTTATCTCCATTTTATAAACTGAGAAAATATGGCATAGAGAAGTTACGTAACTTGCCCTGGGTCACAGAGTTAGCAAGGCGAGAGGCTAGGAAGTTGAGCTCATGAGCTCTCACTCCAGAATCCAGGCTCTTAACCACCATGCTATATATACCACCATACCACATACTCTCTCATATTTAGAACAGTACAACTCCTTAAGATAAATCCATGACTAAAGTTTCTAGTCTCAACATCTATCACCTTTTTTAAATGCATGTACTTTTTCCATTATAAAAATAATGGTGTAGTAGCTAAGAATCCTGACTTTAATGTCAGATAAACCTGGACTCAGATGCAAGTTACTCAATGATAAGTTACTTAATTTCTTTAGTTTCCTTATATGTGAATCCATAGATTTGTAAAGAGGATTAAGTGAGATAAAACATGGAATGTGCTTAAGCAGGGTGCCTGGCCCAGAATCAGTGCTCAGGAATATTACCATCTGTTACCATGTATTATAATCAAAGAAAATATGGGAAGCCTGAGAGCAGCAATAAGGAAACACCAATAGTTCCACCACCTGAACTGCTTTTGAACTGGTTTTCCTTTTGTCTTTTACCTTTGTGTAAGAGAAAGTAATGTCTTGCTGTTGTTTATAATTCTGAGAGGGAGTCCTGGTAGCCAGAATGTCCTCTGTTTGCCGAGTCATGACAGGTGGTGGGGATAAAATATGGAGGTAAACATTGGGGTGTATGCGTGTGCATAATTGCTCTGCGTGATACAGAAAGGCAAGTGAGAATCCCAAGGGAGAAATGATGTAATCTCTGGGTTAGATTTTCTGAGCAGTCCCTGTTAAAGGCAGAGAAGGAAGCCATTCAGGGCCCACATTTTAGAGTTAGAGCTGTCCCAGTGATGTCTTTTATACCAGCTCCCAATTTGTTGACAGTATTGATGAATCTCTGAGAGCTGAGCCTGGGGCACTCGTGCAGAGAGACGTTCATCTAGCCCTCCATCCCCTCCAAGTCGTTCTTCTCTGACTCATTCTTTTCAGGTGCAGCCAAGGGGTTCTCTCCCATGGTTTCCTATCTCAACGTGGGCTCTTATGGAAGTGGGAGCACACCTGAGCCAACTTAAATCACATTAGTCAACTGTCCTTGAAAGCTTTAGTAGTAGGGAATGTGGACCAGGAAGAGCATTTCCTCAGGGGCTTGGGTTAAGGATAGCACCAGGATCCAGGGAGAAAATATTTGACCAGGCTCATTTATAATCACAAGCTAATGTTGCTCAGAGATAGCCTAGGGAAGAATGTTACTTACCACTAAAACCCAGGCACCAATGCTGTTATTTAATAATTTACCTTTTTTTAAAATTTATATTCACTAGTTGGATATTTTAAATTGGTTTAAAAGTTATCACTTATCCAGTAAGTAAATCTGGACTCTCAAGATTGCAGTGCTGTGTGTTGCCAGAATCATAACTCAACAAGAAAGATTAATGGGTAAAAATAATAAAATAAGAATAAGGGTGCCCAGCTGGTGTTGCTCAGTGGGTGAGCATTGACCTATGAACCACGAGGTCACGGTTTAATTCCCAGTCAGGGTAGATGCTCAGGCTCAATCCCCAGTGGAGGACAGGGGGGCATGTAGGAGGCAGCCAATCAAATATTCTCTCTCATCATTGATGTTTCTTTCTCTCTCTCCTTCTCTCTTCCTCTCTGAAATCAATCAAAACACATTTTTTAAAAAAATGGAATAAGGGCCTCTCTATTTCTATGGCTAACCTTTGGGGGAAAATTCATACAACCAAAATCTTCTTCATTAGCCACCTGTGGATAGATTTTTCAGCTGGGTCTAATCAGCCATGATTACTCCTTGCTGGCACTATAGTGAACTATTTACTCAGTTTGATAAAGTCTGTTGGGAAGGGGAAAAACATCTTGAAATTTAAGATAAATTTGAGCCCATTCTAGAGGATGTGCTCAAAGAATTTATTTATTTATTTATTTATTTATCTATCTATTTATTTATTTTGTTGATGTTGTTAATCCTCACCCAAGGATATTTTTCCATTCATTTTTAGAAAGAGTGGAAGGGACTGGGAGAAACAGAGAGAGAAAAACACATCAATATGAGAGACATCAATTGGTTACCTCCCACACACACCTGGACCAGAGCCAGGGATGGAAGTCTGCAGTGGAGATACGTGCCCTTGTCTGAAATCGAACCCGAGACCCTTCAGTCTGAGGGCTGACGCTCTATCCACTGAGCAAAACTGGCCAGGGCTCAAAGAAATCCTACACGTAAATCTTCAAGAAAGAAATATTACATGTAAATCTTCTGTTAAGCAGTTATTAGATATCTATCTATTATTTATTTTGTTGATGTTGTTAATCCTCACCCAAGGATATTTTTCCATTCATTTTTAGAAAGAGTGGAAGGGACTGGGAGAAACAGAGAGAGAAAAACACATCAATATGAGAGACATCAATTGGTTACCTCCCACACACACCTGGACCAGAGCCAGGGATGGAAGTCTGCAGTGGAGATACGTGCCCTTGTCTGAAATCGAACCCGAGACCCTTCAGTCTGAGGGCTGACGCTCTATCCACTGAGCAAAACTGGCCAGGGCTCAAAGAAATCCTACACGTAAATCTTCAAGAAAGAAATATTACATGTAAATCTTCTGTTAAGCAGTTATTAGAAAGTTGGCCAGGGTGAGCCCTAGCCAGGTGCACAAACTAAATTGAGGAGGAGTGAGGGGTGGGGTTTAGAACGATCAGCAGGTTCCAGGCAGAGCTGGGCCCTTTCAGGGAATGCCACTGGAAAAAATAACAAAGGTAAGAGGAAAGGGGCCCAGCCCTGGGAGTCCAGAAACTAAAACCCAAGAAGTCCAGGGGGTGAGGTTCTGGCCTTGTCAAGGCACCAATGAGAAGGCATGGGGTGCATGGAGAGGCCTGGGAAACCCCAAGTAACTAAAGATCCAGACTTAGGAGAACCATTAGCGAATCCAAAGAGGGCGTTCTCTGAAAGCATTTCACAGACATTGGGATCCTGTATCAGTAATTTTTAACATCAAGTAAAAAAAAAATCTAATAAAAGTGCGCCTTAAACAAGATGAACACATACCTTTCTCTCAAATAACGTGAAGTTGGGAAGTTGGTAGTCCAGAGCTGGTATAGTAGCATCAAAATATCATGGATGTCCCCGCCTTATTCTTCCAGCTGCCAACATCCTTCATTTGTAGTTTCCATCTTCAAGATTACCTCCTGGTCACGGGTGGTTTCTGCAGCTCCAGCCATCACATCTACCACACAGGTAGGAGCAAGGAGGAAGTGGGGAGAGCAAACACATGGAGTGAGCCAGTATGTTTCAAAGAGCATTCCTTGCAATATGCCGTCCTGTGACTTCTGCTTACATCTTTTCACCAAATCTGTTTCACATAATCAATCCTAATTAAAAGAGGGGCTGCAGACACATCGTTTTTAAGCTTCACACTGAGTTGCTTTAAGTAAAATTGGAGTTCTTTTAGTAAAGTAAAAGGGAATATAAATATTAAATAGTTAAGTAGTGGTCTATGCCACAACCCCCGCAACCACAGAATGACAAAAGTAATTTTCCACTCCCCAAATCATGTGCTGGGTGAGGCTCTCGATGTATTGGTGCTCTCTGGATGTGCTTCCACCAATTCTGAGGAAGAGCAAGACAGTTGTATAACTTATTCCAACACTTGGTTTCAGCTAAGTCAGGCTAAGGACAGATAACAATGACATTTAAAAGGAATGCCTAGGAGAACAGCCTGGAGGAAGTATAGCATATGATTACGGTGGTGGGAAAAGTGATGGGATCATGACTTTTCTAGTTTGCTGTTGGCATTTGTTTTCTTTTCTTTTTTTTAAATAGAGGATTTTCTGTTTTCCTATTTTAAGACTTCTCATAGAAGGAAGGCATTTGGGTCAGCCTACTTAAAGTAAGACATATGCCCAATGTGCAAAGTAGGTCAAAAGGCCACAAAATGTGTTTAGGAAACAAACCAGGGCATTGGTGGCCCTTGTATAAACATATTGTGTGTGTGTCGTACTCAGTTCCGTGTCAAAAGGTGCGCCTTAGTGAACTGGCAGAGGCCCCAGGAGGAAAAATTAAAAGAGAGCTGCCCCGGGGAAAGTTATTGAAGAGCAAAATAGGAGGCCGGTGGGAAGGGACCTGTGTTCTAGTCTTTTCACCACTCCTGCCTTTAAGCAGCTGCATAATCCTGGGAAAATTAACCAATGTTGTCCTGGATTTCTTACCTATAAGATGAGAGAATAGCACAGGATGGTCATTAAAATTCTCTCAGTCCTAAACAGTTTTATTTTCTGTGATTGTTGAACCCAGAGAGAAAACTATGAAATATGTATAAAGGAGGGGAGGGTAAGGAGGAAAGAAACTAAATAAGTAGCCTAATATGTGAAGAGGTTTAGCCAAGAGTAAAAAGCCTTGGAAGAGGAACATGAAAAATAGGAAGCCATTTGAGGGCGATTTTAGATGCGTGGTGGCCCTTTGGGTTGGGGGATTTCACATACCCCATCGATGAATTAAACATGTTGATTGCAACTCTAGCATCAGGAGGAAATCCCCATGTGCATCTGATTGCAGCCACCCAATTAAAATTCCTGAAAAATGTAATTACTTTTATAACTACCTAAATCAATGAGATGGACTAATTCCCTTAGAAAGTTTTTAACTCAATTATTTTTACAAGGTTTTAATTCCTCAATTCTCTTAACCTTGCCATATAGCTTTCCACAAGTCTTTTCCTCTTTAAATTTAGTGGTCAGTTTATTTCACTTTCTGAGTGCTTTTTAATTGAAAAAGTACCTATGTACTCTTAATTGGAAAATTAAGAGTGTGCATCTGTGTCTGCATGCACACAAGCACAAGATTGCTATGGTTCTTCTAAAATATTTTCCTGGAAAATACCTTATAGTCTAATATACTGCTCTAATGAGATTGTTTTTCAAATGCAAATAGAGTCCTGAATTCTGCAGAAGAAATGGAGCTTCTCTCTCTGCTCCATTTACAATTATCACACTAATTACAATTATTTTATAATAGCTCTTCCTTGAGCAAAGCTTTGCTGTTCTTCCTGCCACCAGCAACTTGAAAATAAGGAGGTCAAGTCTATTTCCTGGGTTGGTGGAGGAAGTCAATGAGCAGAATGTTAAAGAAGAGGAAACAGAAGAGTGTAAATTTAGCCCCAATTTGGTAGAAATCCAGGCTCTTCACCTTCGCTGTGGCCTCAGTGCAGCCTCCACTCTTTGGTCCCTAAGGCTGAGCCTTCAGGATTGCTTTGATAAGGTTGGGGGTTCCAAGGCCTCTGCTCCCAGTCTCTGCTTTCAAAACTTCCCTTCACTGCAGTATAGACACTCCTTCCCCTCCTTGTTCCTCCTTCTTACTCCCCAGATCCAGAGAAAGAGGTGCCTCCGTGTAAAGTTAATTTCTGTAATGCACACGCCTCCAAAGTTCTCAGAGACCTTTCCTCTGGGCTCCCCAGCTCTTATCAGGGCCCGACTCAGCACACTGTTGGAGACTAAAGCAAACCTGAGGCAGAAAATTCTAAAGGGCAAGGTAGCACTTCACTGAAGTTTCTGAAGGAGATGGAAAGGGGATACCCAACACTTCTTTAAAGTATTTTATAAAGTTCTCTCCTTTCCAAATTTCACGTCCTTCTTACCTCCATCTCCTCCCTCTGCTTCCCACTCCCCGACCTTTCTCTCTGGGAGTTAACTTCACCTCCTGGAGCCATTTGTCTTCCATCACCTTTTCCAGCGACCCTCTCCCTTCCTCACCAAGGGGCAACAAGGAACAATGCTTAGCTGCCAAAGAAAAATTTCTTTCTCTTTAGAGCTCAGGGGACTGGGTGATATTCATCATTCAACATTACAAAATAGGGACAAGAATCACACTTCATAGAGGTGTTGTGAGAATTAAATGAGATAATATAGGTGAAGTTCTTAGAACAGTGACTGCTATTCATCTGCACAGAGTGCTGTTGACCGAATGCCTTCTTTTGGTGCCTTTCGGATCTGCCTCAGCTTTCTAGCCAAGGCCACATCCAGGACACCCCCAAACTAAAGACATAATGGGTGGTCCTACTGCCTGGTTATTTCTGTTCAACATGGTATTCCTCTAATGGGCAATCTTTGTTCCTACGTCCCTCTTGGACTGGCTGAGCCTTTGACAGATCTGCATTGCGGACGGAGGCTCTTCCTGCCCAAGTCTGCTTCCTCTGCCCTTAACATTTCTCAGGCATTGACCCCTATAAATTTCTTATGCTTCTATTTCTGTCTTTGCATCTGCTCCCTGGAAAACCCAAATGACACATAGTACTTATCATTACTTAAACTTATATATTTATTTGTGTAATATCTAATTAATGTTTGCAGCACACTGAAAAATTCATGAGGAAAGGGGGCCACCCCTACACTTGAAATTATATTCTTAGTTATCTTCCAAAAATACACAAAGCCCTCAAAAAATATCTGTGGCAAGAAAATTAACTTTTACATGCATTATCTCACTAATCCTTTGAGAGAATTTCCATTATTGTGCCATTTTGAAGGTGAGAAAACTGAATGAGTGAGATTAACTTGCCCAACTTTGATATCAGGTGTGTTTGATATCAAAGATCTGAACCTCTACTCAGTGCTCTTCCTGGACAGGTGAAAAAGAGGATGAAATGACTTTTCAACTAGGACCCCTGGGTTTTCACCTTTCTGGTTCTTATTCCTACAAATATAGTGAGCTTGATTTGAAAAGGGATCTTACCTAATTAATTTTTTGTGTTTCTAATAGTGCCTGGTACATAAAAATGCTCACTCCATGTGTAGTAAAGTGGATGGGCAGTGGAGGGCAGGGATGATGCTTTAAGAAGATGATTTCTGCTGCCTCTATAGATGCCAGTAGAGGAGTATGAGTCAACTCTGTGGATTATCAAGAGGAATGGAAGCCCAGGACTCTGGAGCACAGCTTTCTCTAACCATAATTCTCCTGCCCCCATGTCTGAGTCAATAGGGCAGCGGCCTCTGTAAAGTTTCCATTCGTACTGCAAAGAGAATCAGTGCATCTGAGAGCCAATCATTTTCCCTCTTGCCTTCAGAGTTGTGATGTATTTCATGCAGCTAAGAATGAATTATTGCAGCAGAGCCTGGAAGGAACCTTAGAAAAAGATTTAGCCTATTTTTTGGGGGGGTGGGGAGGAGAAATTGAGGCCGAGGGAGAGAAAGCGACTTATCTAAGTAGCCGAGGTGGAACTGGAACAAGATCTCATGCCTCTGCATTCCTGACTCCCAGCCTGCAGAGGAAACTGAAGCTCTTTATTTTGTTTCCTAGCAGGAAAGCTAAATGTTGCTTCAGAGAGAGTCACAACCACATTTTGCTGGGATGTGGCCCAGGGGGAGAGGATTGGGCTGGTGAGGGGAGGAGGTGAACAGAATAGCAGTACTATGCAGGAATCAGTGTTTCCTAGACAATTCTGACTTCTGAAAATGAGACATACTCACTGGAAATAGAGTCATAACTGCTGGACTACAGAACTGCCTAATCTAGTTTGATGTTAGTGTTGGAAAGTCTGACCAAATTTGAGTTCTCCTGCATGACTTTCTCAAATCCTTAATAGTTCTAGCCCAAAACAATGCCTGCTTTCTTCCAAGGAGCTCTTGCCACTACACTGACATTGTCTCTGTGTGAATATTTGTACCTCCCTGGTGTTATTTCCGTCTTTTAAATGAGAAAAGGAGGTAAAAGTAGGTCTTGCCATAGGTCAAGCCCTCTCAACATTAGGACCAATCTCTCTTTGTTTACAAGGGTCAAAGGGATTCTCAGATCCGATAGATCAGGTAGCCCCAGTTCTCTCCCAGCCACTGGTCCTCCCTGGTGCCTGTCAGCCTGCCAAGAGCCAGTGCTGCAGCTCTCTTAGTGCCCATCATTATCCTGGTTGGCAAGGAGGCCCTGCTGGGTTTGGAGAGGGCCAGAGAATAGGGCCACAAATGGAAGGCCACAGAGAAGAAATGAAGGAAAAAAAATCCTGGGGAAATGCATCAAACAGTGCTGAGAGCAAAACTCTGGCTATGGACTGAGGATTGGCAAAAAAAGTGAAATAGCCCTGGTCAAGGTCAGAGCAGTGAGGACATCCTCAAGTTGGAAACCGAAATCAATTCTTCTTTCCTTT
Organism: Myotis brandtii; assembly: GCF_000412655.1. Taxonomy (NCBI): domain Eukaryota; kingdom Metazoa; phylum Chordata; class Mammalia; order Chiroptera; family Vespertilionidae; genus Myotis; species Myotis brandtii. The sequence goes on from NW_005367587.1 coordinate 6,275,272, forward strand.
CAGCCTGGCAGCTGCATCTGCTGGGTGCCTAGGAAGCTGGAGCACGGAGGGACAGTCCTGGCAGCAGCCCCAGGGAAAGGCAAAAGGGCCCACAGGCACATGGCTGGAGCCAGGAAGGAGCTCATTCTCTGACCCTTGTCATGGGCCCCCTGCTAATAAAGGCAGAGCCACTCCATGGCCTGTGAAGGGCACCGTGGGAGTGTCTATTCTTGTGGGTTCCCATTTCCAGCATGATTAGTTTTTCATACATTTGTTTTTTAAATCTAGGAATCCTATGTCCTTGTAGCTAAAGCCTTGTTGTGATGAGAGTCAGGGTAAGAAGAGACGGTTCCTCAATTATAAAGTTTAAGATTCAGGGCAGTGAAGCTGCTGCATTTCTTGCCAGAATCAGTTCTTGCCAAGACAGGTCCAAGTGTTTTGGATCAATGAAGCAGGAGGAAGGGAGGTGGAGAATATGGGAAAAGAACACCCCTTGCTCTCTCTTCTGCTTCACCTCTTGGTGGAGTGCATAAAGGTGGATGTAATTTACAGCTGAGGAGTCGGGGAGGGAAAATAATATGGCCAGAACAACGTCATCTGGAGACAGATCTGACTGCCTCTATAACGGAGAATAATGAGAAAAGATGTGATGAACACTTATTGAGCACCTATCAGGTGCCAGGCATTATGCTGGGCACTGGGCATTCAGAAGCTAACAAGATATACCACTATGGGGTTCACATTCTAGAAGAGGAGGAGATAGATATGCTCACAGACAATCTCAAAACAAGGCATAATGTAATAGGTTCAATCAAGATGCAAGCTGCATGCTACAGAAGACAGAAGAGGTGAGAATAATTCCATCTAGAAGATCACCTGTTGGAGGAGGTGATATTTGATCTGAAATTCAAAAGATGATTTTCTTTTCCTTTGCTTTGTGCATCAATGTTTTGCTTATTCAAATAAATAAATGTATTAGCTTAAGAAAATGAAATATCTCCATGTTGCACTCTAACAACAGCAGCAACAATATGTGTGGTGGGTAGCACTTGGGGACATTATCACCACCTGTCAGAGCTAAGGTTCCCACTCAATTGCCAATAGCCATGAAACAAGGGAATGCAGATTCTGGGAAGAACCCAACAAAGTACAATAAGAAACAGGAACTTCTCCGGGGCAATTGATAACACATTACTTAAGAAAGCAATATTGTCCTTCCCCAATAATATGCAGCTATTGCATCCTGTGGCCACAGCTTAAATCATATTTGTGACTCACTGTTATTTTTTTAAAAAAATATTTTTATTGATTTCAGAGAGGAAGGGAGAGGGAGAGAGACACAGAAACATCAATGATGAGAAAGAATCATCGATCAACAGCCTCCTGCATGCCCCCTACTGGGGATAGGGCCTGCAACCAGGCATGTGCCCTTGACTGGAAGTGAACCCAGGACCCTTCAGTCAGCAGGCCGATGCTCTATCCACTGAGCGAAACCCGCTAGGGATCACTGTTATTTTTCATGTGAAATTGCTTTAAGAACATAGCAAGTAGTCAAGTCAGAGATTGAAACACCTCACCCAGGTGTTTTAACCAGAGGTCAGCAAACATTTTCTGTAAAGGCCTAGATAGCAAATACTTTCATCTCTGCAGGTCACATGGCCTCTGTTACAACTACCCAACTCTGCCATTACATCATGGAAAGCAGCCATAGGCAATATGTAAATGATGAGTGTGGCTGTGTTCTAATAAAACTTTATTTACAAAAGCAGTGACCTGGGTTTGGTTCTAGGGCCATCGTTTGTTGAACCCCTGCTTTCAACCATCAGTTTAACCTGACTCTCCTCAACCCTGCTGCCCTCCCACTTCTGTAACATGAAGGCAGTGGAGGTATCCATTAAGAGCCTCACTCTTCTTTCACGCACACACCATTTCATTTCCTGATTCATCGTTTTCTCTTTACATTTTAAAATAAAAACATTCCATCCCTACTTTCTAACCTATATTTCCATCTCCATTTTTTTCTACGTCTAGCCAGGCATATCTTAATAGTTACATAGACTAATCTCATCCTTAGCAACAATCGTGGCTAACCTGCCCTGGAAACAGAATTTCTAGAGCTCTATCCGGTGGAGCACAGGTTGCTAGTTGTAGACCTCAATATCAATTCTACTTTTTCCTTAGTAATATAACTCCCAATATTTATCTAGGCTTATAGCCACCTGGAATATAGTCATTTCCCGGTCGCTTTGTAGCCGAGTATGACCAGGTGATTAAGTTCTAACTAATGTGACATAAACACATATGGTGCAGAGCCTCCCAGGAAACCATTTTAGAAGGCAGCTGGTGGGTGTCCTCTCCCATTCTTCATCTTTTTCTCCACGATGCTATGTGGGAAAATGGTGTGATGACTGAACTCCAGCTGCCCTCTTGGACCTTGAGGACAAGGAGTCTGTCATAAGGATGTCAAAACAGTGAGCTGGAAGGAGCCTTAATACTTGAGGATTGTGGATCTCATACTAGCCTTGGACCAATTTTCGCCTGATAAAGAAATAAACTTCGACCTTGTTTAAGTCACTGTTACTTGAAGCCATGCTTAATCCTAACGAATTCATTCAGATGCTTTCAAATTCTAAATAAGGATGTTTATTTTTTTTTGAAATATAGCCTGAGATGAACTTCCTTGCGGTTTTTAAAATGACTATTTTTAAAAACAAACAATGATCATTTAAGATTTAAATTATTGAATATTTATGATTGCTAAATGTGACAAAAGAGTGAACGGGTGTCTATTTGACTTTACTAGAAGTTTCTACTGTAGCTTGTACACTTTCATGGCTTCTTAGGAATTCAAGTAACAAATAGAGACTACTGAAATACATTTACTAGCACATTAAGTAATCCTGTGATCTGAGAGCTACCTGGTTCTCTCAGCAACAATTGTTAAAGCAACAGGGCAAAGGTTATGCTCTGTGAGCAGGTTCAATTGCCACCATCAGGGTGTTTACACAGAGCAGTGCCTCTCGGGAGAACTGAGAGCAGTTTGCTCATTGCCTATTTGCACTCCAGGCTTGCAATTAATGCCTGTTCTCTGCCCACCCTCCCCCTGCAAGCTTTGCCCTTTAAGGCAGACTTCTGGTGCATGGGAGGATATATATGACAGGACCAGGGAATCCCATAGGTCCCCATTCTTTGGAGAGGAGCTTGTCCTTTGGTCACCAACCACACTGCCTGAGTTCTCACACTGTTGAGGGAGTTTGCTCTAAGGGGAGGCCCTACAGAGCAGTCCTCTTCTGCCTGATACTCCAACACCGAGCAGCGCAATTTATCTTCTCCTTTTTTGCATTTGGCGTGGCGTTCCCTGCCATGTGGATTTGTAAGACATAGGAAATATGCAAGAAAGTTAGATGCTGGCCCCATTTTTCTCTATCTTCCATTTGCAGGCAACCTGGAAACAAAGACTGCTGTGCTTTACTTAAGAAAATGAAAGTCACTAAACCACTGTTCTTTACTTTCATTGCTCAGAAATGCTCTAAGGCAGTGGCCACAAAGTTCCTGAAAGATTTGTTTTTCAGGGCCCAATGTATCCCAGCCCATGGCCTATCTTTCTAGCCTTTCCTCCTCAACCCTAAGGAGGGTTGTACTAAGATGGGGAGATGCTACTTACTGCTCCTCACCTTGATGCTAGACAGTGAGTGCCACACTTTCTTTGGGTTTTTTACTTGACACCCCATTCCTGGTACCAATTTCAGGTTTAGTGAATTTCTTGTTGCAAGGAACAAAGACAAATGAGGAGGGGTGGCTATTCTAAGGATACACTTGAACTGTAACTGAGCCTGTAAACCTGTGGGAGTCAATGCAGTCCCAGAGACATATGGTTCTATATAATGTTGTCTCTGCTACTTTCGTTTAGGGCTCCTGATTGGCTGTCTCTTCATTCATTCACCAAATATTTCTTGATCACTTACCATTGATCACTAGAGTGTTGGGTACTGCTCTAGGCACCAAGAATGCCACAGTGAACAAAACAGACAAAATCATGGAATTCAACAGATGATAAATGTGTAATGTCAAATAGCAATAAATGCTATGAAGACAAGTAAGTCAGGGTAAGAAGGTAGAGAGTAACATGGTGCTGTTTTAGGTAGAATGGCCAGAGGCAGCTCTGAGGAGGTAAAAAATTTGAGCAGAGACCTGAATGGACAGAGGGAGCCATGAGGAAAGGATGTTACTGAAGAGGAAACAGCAAGTGCAAAGACCTTAAGGCAAGATCAACACCGAAATCAGCTGTGGCTGAAGCGCTGGGAATAGGGAGGAAATTTGTAGATAATAGAGGGCTATCCATGAGCCAGATTATGTAGGGTCTGTAGGGCATGGTAAGAACAGTCATGATCAGATTCACAATTTTTTTTATGAAACATTATGATTTATTATCTTTCCTAAAAATGTATCTTTATTGTTAAAAGTATGTCTCCCCCCCCGCTTTTACCCCTTCCAACCTGCTTCTCCCCTTCCACCTTCCACTCCCCTCCCCCCCAGGCCTTCACAGCACTATTGCCTGTGTCCATGGGTTATGCATACATGCATGTAAGTTCTTTGGTTAATCTCTTCCTACCCCCTCTGCCTCCCCCACTTCCCTCTTAGATTCCTCAGTCTGTTCCATGCTTCCATGTCTCTGGATCTGTTTTGTTCTAAGTGTCATTCTGGCTATTGTATGGAGACTAGGATGTATGGGAGCAGGAGCGAAAGCAGAGAAGCCAGTCAGGAGGCTAATATAGCAAACAATCCAGAAGAGAGATGATGACACTAGTATGCTACTGCTCGGGAGGTAGGGAGAGGATGGATTGGGATAAATTTTGAAGAATTTGCTTGTGAATTGAATATTGCATATGAGGGGAAAGAAAAGAGATCAAAGATGACAATTTCGGGGGGGGGGCCTGAGAAACTGGTTTATTTTCTGAGAAGGAAAACATCAGGGGAAGAGTAAAACACAAGGATATCAACATTTTGACCATGGTAGATTTTATTCTCATATTGATGAGTTAATTTTAATCTCTGAAAGCATCTGTTACTTCTCAATAGCAATTCTGTAGCATTTAAAATAGCAAATTGAGGCACTGACCGGTTTGGCTCAGTGGATAGAGCATTGGCCTGCGGACTGAAGGGTCCCAGGTTCGATTCCGGTCAAGGGCATGTACCTTGGTTGCGGGCACATCCCCAGTAGGGGGTGTGCAGGAGGCAGCTGATCGATGTTTCTAACTCTTTATCCCTCTCCCTTCCTCTCTGTAAAAAAAAAAAAAATCAATAAAATAAATTAAAAAAAAATAGCAAATTGAGAATGTCAGTTGAGATACTTGTGGTAGAGCAGCAAAAACGATTTGGAGTTGGATAAGTCATAATTTTCATGATCCTTTGCAAGTTTAGTAAATAAAAACAGTTAAATAACACAGTAAATACTTGACTAGCACTTACTATATATCAGGCACTGTTGTAAATCCTATACATTCTAATCCTCAAATAAACCTGGGGGAAAACAGGCATAGAAATGTTCTTGACTTGCCATAGACCACACAGCCAGTGGTAACGCTAATGTAGAAACATATGTGGGGGTTCCAGGCTCATGCTCTTGGCCATTATGCTCTGCTATCATGTGGTTTTATAATTTAGTCTATTAATACAGTTTATTACATTGATCAATTTTCGCATCAAACTACCCATGCATTCCTGGGATTAATCCCACTTGCTTGTGATGTATGATTCTGTTTTCTGGTACTTTTAAGTTTTACATCTGCACTCATGAGGAATATTAGTACATAGTTTTCTTTTGGGGGAATTTTCCTTGGTATTAAGATACTACTGACCTCATAGAATCAATTGGAATGTATTTAATCCTCTTCTATTTTTTTGGAACAATTTGTGAAGGATTGGTGCAGGGCTTTTCTTGGGGGGAATTATCTGTTGCTAATTAAATTTCTTTACTTGTTATATATAGGTCTGTTCAGATTTTCTATTTCTCCTCAAGTCAGTTTTGGCAGTTTGTGTCTTACTAGGAATTTGTCCATTTTGATCTATATTATGTATTTTACTAGTATAGAATGGTTTATAGTATTCCTTTCTAATCCTTTTTATTTCTGTAAGGTCAGCAGTAATGGCCCCTCTCTTATTCCTGATTTTATTAACTTGCATAGTCCTGATTTTAGTAATTTGGATATTCTCTCTTTTTTTTTTTCTTGGTCAGTCTAACAAAAGGTTTGTCAATTTGTTGAATTTTTAAAAGAACCCACTTTTTAAAATGTATTTAATTTTAGAGAGAAAAGAAGAGAGAGAGACACACACAGAGAGAGAAATCAAGAGAGAGAGAGAGAGAGATCAATTTGTTGTTCCACTGAGAGATCAAGCGAGAGAGAGATCAATTTGTTGTTCCACTTACTTATGCATTCATTGATTGATTCTTATATGTGTCCTGACCAGAGATTGAACCCCGAACCTTGGCATATCGGGACAATGTTCCAACCAACTGAGCAACCCAGCCAGGGCCCAAACAATTAACTTTTAGCTGATTTTATGTATTTAGTTGATCTTATGTATTGTTTTTCTATTCTCTATTTAACTTACTCCTTTAAAAAAAAAACCCTGTATATTCAAATCCTATGCCCATTTTTAAATCAAATTGGTTTTTTTGCAATTGAGTTGTATACTTTGTATATTAGACCCTTATCAGATAAATGATTTGCAAATATTTTCTCCCATTCAGTAGCCTCCCTTCCCATTTGGTTGATGGTTTCCTTTGCTGGGCAAAACTTTTTAGTTTAATGTGTTCCTACTTATTTGTTTTCACTTTTGCTGCCTTTGCTTTCAATGTCAAATCCAAAAAATCATCACCAAGACAAAGGTCAGGGAGCTTACTGCCTATGTTTTCTTTCAGTAGTGTTTTGGTTTCAAGTCTTAAATTCATTTTGAGTTAATTTTTGCTTTGTTTTGATTTCATTTTATTGAGGTATAACATTATATTAGTTTTAAGTGTACAACATAATGATTTGATATTTGTATATATTGTGAAATGACCACCACAATAAGTCTAGTTAACATCTGTTACTATTTCTTCTCTAATCTTTATTATTTCCTTCCATTTGCTTGCTTTAGATTGAGTTTTTCTAGTTTCTTTAGGTAAAAGGTTTGACTTCTGATTTGTGGTCTTTTATCCCCTTTTCTTCAGCTCTATAGAGAAACTAGTGGCCCGGTGCATGGATTTGTGCACATTGAAAGGAAATTAGTTAGAAGAAAGATTCATGTGATAATTACATTACTGCAAAAAATTACATGTCAAAATAGTATATATAATATAGT
>NW_005367587.1:6282640-6294303 GCF_000412655.1 Myotis brandtii
CTCTATAATAGAAGTGTCAGAGATGAAAGAAAATTAGTAAAATGTATATGAAAATAATATATAAATTGACTAATAAATAAACAATAACAACATGATATAAAAACAACAAAGACATGATATAAAAATAACAAAAACATGATATAAAAACATTGATAAAAACAATGATTTATAAATTAATTTATAAATAAACAACAACAACATGATATAACAACAACAAAGTGCCAATAGTTGGTCTTCAGATACATTCTGGTGTCACGTGCAATTGGCTCTTCTGTATCACACGTGTGCTAGTCAATGTTTATTTTTAAATTGCCAGTGCACGTCATATGTACCAGCCAGTCGGTCAGTCGGATGGTCAGATGGACAAACAATTGGTCACTTAGCCTTTTATATAGAGAGATAATTGTATTATATTTAAAGAATTGTATTATATTTAAAGTGTACACTGTGGTGATTTGATATCCTATATAATAAAAGCCAATATGCTAAGTGTCTGGTTGTCTGGTCGTCCATTCAACCAATCAAAACATAATATGTTAATGATATGCTAAGGCTGCTCAACTGCTTGCTATGACGTGCACTGACCACCAGGGGGCAAACGCTCCTACCGGTAGGTAGGTTAGCTTGCTGCTGGGGTCTGGCTGGTCGGGACTGAGCGAGACTGGCCGGCCATTCCCTGGAGTCCTCCCATGGGTGGCCAACCTCCCATGTCCCTCTATGGTCCGGATTGTGCACTGGTGGGGTCCCTCAGCCTGGCCTATGCCCTCTCACAATCCAGGACCCCTTAGGGGATGTCAGAGAGGCCGAGGGACCCCACTGGTGCACGAATTTTTGCGCTGGGCCTCTAGTAGTATATATTGTGAAAGGATTCCCACAATCAAGTTAATTAATATATCCACCACCTCACAGATTAATTTTTGAGTATGAGAGCACTTAAGTTTTACTCTCTGAGCAAATTTCAATACTACAATACAGTATTATCAACTCATGTTATGCATTAGATCCTCAGACTGTATTCATCTTATCACTGAAAGTTTATGTCTTTTACCAACCTCTCCCCATTTTCTCCACTCTCCAGCCCCTGGCAACCTCCACTGTACTATCTGTTTCTATGAGTTTGACTATTACTTACTTATTTACTTGTTTATTTTAGATTCCACATATTGTGACACTATGCAATATTTGTCTTTCTCTGACTTATTTCACTTAGCATAATGCCCTCCAGGTTCATCTATGTTGTTGCAAGTAGCAGGATGTCCTTTTTTAAGTCAAAATAATATTCCTTTGTGTGTGTGTGTGTGTGTGTGTGTGTGTGTGTGTGTGTGTGTGTGTGTTTATTCATTCATTCATTCATTCATTCATTAGGTGTTTCCATATCTTGGCTAATGAGAATAAAGCTGCAATGAACATGGGAGTGGAGGTATTTTTTGATATCCTGTTTTAATTTCCTTTGGATATATACCCAGGAGTGGGATTGCTAGATTTTATGGTAGTTCTATTTTTAATTTTGTGAGAAACCATTGTACTGTTTTTTATAGTGACTATGCCGTATTACATTTCTACCAACTATGTACCAGGGTTCCCTTTTCTCCACATTCCCACCTGTATTTGATATCTCTTGTCCCTTTGGTAGTAGACATTCTAACAAGTGTGAGGTGATATCTCATTGCTCTTAATTTGCATTTCCCAGATGTTTTGTGAATATTGAGCCCCCTTTTCATGTACCTGTAGTCCATCTGTGTGTCTTCTTTAAAAAATGTCTACTTAGGTCCTTTGCCCATTTTTTAATTAGTTTATTTATTTATGTATTTATTTTTGCTATTGAGTTGTATGAGTTCCTTGTGTATTTTGGAAATTGAACTCTTATAAGATTTGTGATTTGCAAATATTTTCTCCCATTCTGTAGGTTATATTTTGATTTTGTTGATGGTTTCCTATGCTGTGCAGGAGTTTTTGAGTGTGAGATAGTCCCAGTGGTTTATTTTTTCTTTCATTACCTTTGCTTTTGGTGTCAAATCCCAAAATTAGGAGTTTTACAGTTTGAGGTCTTACATTCAAGTCTTTCATCTACCTTGAGTAGGTTTTTGTGTATGTTGTAAGATAGATATCTAGTTTCATTTTTTTGTATGTGGATATCCAGTTTTTCCAACATTTAATGAAAAGATTATCCTTTCCACCTTGTATATTCTTGACACTTTTGTTGAAAATTAATTGACATATGCAGAGATTTATTTCTGGGTTTCCTGTTCTGTTTTATTGGTCTGTGTGGGTTTTTTAAAAATGCCAATATTATACTGCTTTGATTATTATAGCTTTGTAATATAATTTGAAATCAGGAAATGTGATGCCTCCACTTTGTTTCTCTTCTCAAGATTGCTTTGGCTATTTGGAATCTTTTGTGGTTCCATACATATTTTAGGTTGTTTTTCCATTTCCATGAAAATGCCATTGGAATAGGTCAATTTTCAGAGTTCTGAAAAAGTTGATTTTAACCAATTTTGCTAGTGTTCTCTTTGCTTTTATGGAGGAATGGATTTTTTATTCCACCATTACAGAAGTGTTTCTCCTGAATATGTTAAATTTGCATTATTTTTTAGCATAAGGCAAGACTGCAAAATTAACAGAATGTAATCTGGAACCAGATTTGCTTGGTACATATCTTGGTTCTGCCAGCTTTTAGCTGTGAGAACTTTTGTCATTTTCCCCTTCTATAAAGTGAGTATATGAGTTAATCACAAGTAAACCATCTATAATAGTGGTTGGCAAACTATGGCTTATGGAACAAACCTGTCCACAATTTTGTTTTTTAGGACCCATGAGCTAAAGATGGTTTTCACATTTTTAAATGGTTTCAAAATAAAATTAGTATTTCCTGACTCATGAAAATTATATGCTATTCAAATTTCAGTGTCCATAAAGTTTTATTCACACATAGTTATGTTAATTCATTTACATGTTATCTGGTTGCTTTCCTACTACAAGAGTTGAATAGTTGTGACCAAGCCGGTATGATCTAAAAAAAGTTTCAAATATTTATTATCTAGAAATTTTTAGAAAAAGTTTGCTGATTTCTAATGCAGTACATTGACAGGCATGAAAGAAGTCAATATTTGTTAGCTATAATTTTTACTGGACAGCTCAGAGTTACTACTCAGTCTTTGTTTTGTTTTTTTGGTCTTTGTTATTTTTTAAAGGTACATTTCACTTAGTTCACAGTGGCCTAAACTCTGTATCCTTAGGTCACATTGTACTCACATGGCCTCCCAATCTCAGCATGGCCTGGCTCCGCTCTCCCTCTCTGAGCTCATCCTTTCCTCTCGCTCACTCTGCTCTAGTTGCCCTGGCCGTCTGTCAGTTCTGGGAATGTGCCGAGCCATTTCCTTCCTCAGGGTCTTTGCATTTGCTTTCCTCTATGTTTGAAACACTCTTTTCCTGAGTCTTCACAAATCTGGACCTGTATACTTTTTCAGGTTTTAGTTTATATATCATACCTCAGCAAGCTCATCCCAGACAACCTAATGTAGAGTAGGTCCTTTCCCCTGGCTATTCCTTGTCCAAATATTCTATGTATTCCCTCAAGGCAATAATAATAATAATAATAATAATAATAATCTTCATGCTCTAATTTATTTATTTCTTTAAGTGATTTTTGTCTGCTTACCCACTAGAATGTTAACACCTTGATAACAGGGACTTTATGTTTCTTACTCTTTACTATAACATAGTAATGCCCCTTTTAAATATTTGTTGAATGAACGACTGATATTTAGCTTCAGTTCCCATGGTTAAGTGCATCCATTCTCTTCCGTTTTCTCATATTCCCATGCAAAGGAAACTGATTGCCCTTACTTACCTTTTCATTCAAGGGCATGTCACAGGTCTCTGGCTGAATAAATATTTGGCTGACTTTGGTCGAATACCCTTCTCTGGTCTAATCTACTATTACCAAGAATGGGGAGTAAAATGTAGTCACAAAGGGCAAAATGTGGCTCTCTAGGGTCTGTCCTTTCAGCAGGAGCTGTGGACATATAGGAAAGAGTAGGGAGCAATCAGAAACCAAATGTGTACTTTTCCTTCTTTGTCTGCATTCTGTGCAATTACATCCTCCTTTGCTCCCAGATGAAATCTTGGGCAGACCTCAGAGTTTATATGCTCACAATTAGATAATAAAACCTTGTCTCTTCTGGTCATTTGATTTCCTAGAACAGTCTCAGTTCAGTAATTAATATGCCTAGTGCAGTGTAATAAAATTTTTGAACTTCATTCAAAGTGATATCTTCTTCTTTCTCCCAGCTTGGATCTGCTTCAGCTGGAAGCTTGCTGTGCAGGTGGGTGTGAGTTGTTTCCCTTTCTTATGCCCCACTCTCTAGGCCAGGGGTTCTCAACCTTCCTAATGCCACGACCCCTTAATACAGTTCCTCATGTTGTGGTGACCCCCAATTTCATTGTTACAAATTGAACATCATTAAAGCATAGTGATTAATCACAAAAACAATATGTAATTATATATGTGTTTTCTGATGGTCTTAGGCGACCCCTGTGAAAGGGTCGTTTGACCCCTAAAGGGGTCGCGACCCACAGGTTGAGAACTGCTTCTCTAGGCCCACTCTGGCTCCTTTAATATTGACGTGTGGGAAGGCAGGAGAGGTGTGGAACAGCAAAAGTCTGACTAGCACCACTGTAATGGTCTTAATTTCCTCTGGCTGGGCAGAGATGTGAGCAAATTCTCTAGTGGTGCCTTTGTGGTCTCCTCAGAGATCCCCCTGGTGGTACTCAACTATAGCCCTTGCCTTGGCTTTGGACAACCTGTCTGTGTACCTCTTCAGACCTTGTAAACCCAGTGAAACTTCAGAGTCTCTTTCTGCTGAAGGTTGTCTTGTAAACCCAGTGAAACTTCAGAGCCTCTTTCTGCTGAAGGTTGTCTTGTAAACCCAGTGAAACTTCAGAGTCTCTTTCTGCTGAAGGTTGTCTTGTCCCTCAAAGAAAACCCTCCTGGGCACTGTTCTAACCAGTTCCAGGTCAGCAACCTCTTGCCTATAATGTTTACACTGACTCATAGCAAACAAGAATGTTGTCTCCGTTGTCAGCAGGGATGTACGAGCTGCAGTGCTCTATTCTGCTGCCTCAAGTTACTTCAGACAGTCTCTAACCCTTTAGATTTCTCACAGTTGACATGGAAACATACTGAACTCTGGTGTTTCCCTTAACACACCTCCCACTGGGCTTGAAGTGCAATACAGAGCTCAAGGTAAGCATGATGGAGAAGGAAAATGCCACCACACTTTCACAACTCACTCTACAAGAAATCCTTTTCTCAGTCTTCAAAAACTCTCAGCATCTCCAAGACAAGGAATGGGTGATCAATGAATGGTTACAAAACAGCAAGTTCTGCTTAGGGGATCTAGCACCTCACTTTGCAATGTGGGAGTGGTTGGTATTCATTTTTCTAGGGAGCTTTGGCCAAAGGAAGACAGTCTTATTTTAACACCTCACCACACATGTCTAGTAGCATTTGAAACATTACATGTCTCATGCATGAAATACTCACTTGTGTTTGTTTTTGTGTGTGTGTGTGTGTGTGTGTGTGTGTGTGTGTGTGTGTGAAAGAGAGAGAGAGAGAGAGAGAGAGAGAGAGAGAGAGAGAGAGAGAGAGAGTTTTTATTAATTCTAAAGATTTCATCATATACTTTTCAATCTGTTCTGGAGGGGTTGCAAAGGCTTATGGTCAAAAAGTTTTAGCCTCATGCATTAACTAACTTAGACTATTGGGCCTATGTTAAAAATATCATGAGCAAAAATAAAATATTTTTAAAATAGTTTCAGGTGTGCTAACTAGGGTGGTACAGCTTTATTGCATGGCAGATTCTACATGTATCCCTTGAGGCATCATTTTTGTAACACAGCTTATAAAGGCGGCAGAAGGTAGTTCTGCGTTGATTACTATGTGTTGGTGGAGTGAGAAAGAACAATTTCTAATTTCTGCCAGTAAAATTCTTTTCTGTTCCTGTCTGTTGGGCTTGTTCTGGCAGTAATCATATTCTCCTTCCCTTTTTCTCCCCAAGCCTTGACAGAGATACATTCGCACACATGCTGGATTGATGTAGGAAAAGTGGAAAAACTCTTCTTTTTTGGAACCATTAGTTACTTTTTGAATTCATAAATTAGAATTGAGTATCCTACACATCTAATTGTCTTTTCTGATATAAAAGAGAAAAAGCTTATGAAGACAGATGAACAGTTAAATGCTTTGTGGCATCTTATTAACAGTCTAGCACTTTAGCCCTTACTAATTATTTTCTCTCCACTCCCCTATCTACTCATTGACTTACTTTTTTTTTTAGAACCTTCTATTTTTTTTTTTTTTTAGTGTGGGTGACATTGTGCTTAGATCAGAGTAACTGATCAATATATGCTAACAAATGATGGATGATTTTCTAGGAGTATTTGTCTATATGGGTGCCATGGTTACTGTGATATCTAAGGGGCTTCTTGCTAGGGTTGCATGATTGGAGATATGTCCAGGTATATAGAGCTGAGGTCAAGGCTCCAGGAAGTTGGAGGGATACTACAAAGTGGACATCCCTGTTCCAGTTGATGCTAACTGCCCATGGACTCAACCCAAGCAAGAACACGTTGACCCACACTTTGTGATCCCAAGGCTGATCTTAACTCGTTAGGAGAAGGGTAATGGTAAACTCTTACAAACTCTGGCTTAAAAAAAGATAGATCTGTGAGTTATATTTTATATCTTTTCCAGCTAATACCTGAATGATCAGTTAATGTATCTCCCAGAAATTCAAACTATCGACAAAGCTGTTAACATTTGAGTCTCTTCTGTATTTAGTAGGGAGTTTTGTGGAAGATGACCATTGAGAGTCTTGGGGTACTCTTGCATTGGGGCCTGAGTCCCTTACCATTAGAAACTAGACTCTCTAATCAGAAAGGGGAGCTGTTATATGTAGTCCTCCATGTATGCCTCTCTCCTCTGAAAGCTCCTTGCGTGCTTTATCTTTGAAATCTGTGTGTTCTTAACTATAGTAAAAGCTGCCTTTTATTGATCGCTTAGTATATGCTAGCAGCTAGCCACTGTGCTAAGTACTTTACATACATTATCACATTAATTCTCCAATGTCCCATCCTAAATCCTGAGCTATGCTCTCTCTGTTTAGCAGGGGAGCTCATCTGTTCCAATGGCTTCAACTGTCACCATCACACTTAATCTGGATAATCACATTACCACATGCACAGCGAAAGCTCAGTCAGTGTGTCCCCATGGATGACTTGCCATGCGTGCCCTCTAATTCAACATCTTGGCATCCCTTTCTGTTCTCTTCTCCCATCTTCTTTCTCTGTGTATTACATCGTCACCTTAGCCATCACTGATTTTCTTCCCCCTCTTTATGGCAGTGCTACTTCACCTCATATATGAACTATTACAACTCATTACAGGGGGCCTTCCCAGTTCCATGCACTTTGCTCTTTAATGTATTCTGCTACCACCCTTGGCCAATCTTTTACACACCATTTTCTCATGTTACTTCAGTTGTCAGCGTCTCAGTTAAGTCCACATCCTTAATCTGGCCCTTCTTATTGAATTCTAACCACGCCACCTTTTTTTTCCCCTCCCCAGTGTGGTGTCTCTGCCCTTGTCAAGCCAAGGGTCTTCTTGCACCTTCACCTCCAGGTCTCTGCTCATCAGCTTGTCTTCTTATAGAGTTTTCTCTCCTTTTTTTGACATTCTATATTATATTGGTTTCACGTGTACAGCATAAACAATTATATAATTTACAAAGTGATCCCCCCTATACTTCAAGTACCTTCCATTTATTTTTTAGATGATGGAAAATCCAAAACTCAGAGAAGTTGAACAATTTTCCTCCATTGTACTGCAAATGATTGCTCTCAGTTTAAATCTATTCTCCTGATCCTCAAGAGAGTCTTTTCTTTCCTTAGCCACACTGTTTATCTCAGAATCAGATGAACGTGGGATGGAATCATAGGTGGAAACTTAGACTCCATTTGTGTAGCACCTGCCTGAGGATAAAATACTACCAGGACATCATTAGCCCTCGAAGACGGTCTCTCCTTAACCTAGACCCCAGCCATTTTAACATGTCCAACCAAATTAATCTGTGAAATATTGCTTAATTTTTTTTATAGCTTTCTATCTGTAATCCCTTCAAGAAAACTTTTAAAAAACCTGATAGTGGGATGCCCACAATTTGTTTCAAAGTTATTGAAATTCTTCATTCAAATTCAATCATATGGGCATTGTTCCTAATTGTTCTATGCTTGTACTTTAAGCTGCACCCAAAGTTCCAGCACTGGTTTTATTTTTTTTAAGATTCTAAAAAAGGATAAGATAACATATGTTCAAGCTGAGAAAGCTACTAGGATGCCAATAGTATGTTTCTATAAACTTTTGATTATAGATTTCTTATGCAAATAGAATTTCTCAGGGTCCTGGCTAGTGCTAGTTTTAAATGATGACATGACCTTTAGTTCAAACAAATATCAAAGATTACTAGACTCTTATTCAAAGTTTTTCTTAGGGGTCCTCAGAGGGCAGGTCTGGATTTGTGATTTTGCTGTTAACTTGATGAATAACCAACAGATGTCTTTCTCCATTTCTGTTTCCTTCTCCAATGAAGGAAGGTAGCAACTATCTCCATTCTCTCAGGGATAGCAAAGGATTAAAGATGTTGTGAACAGTATTTAAAAAGAATTTATATTTTATTACATAACAATCTAATGAATATGAGTACATCATGACAATAGCTAAGTTTTACTGCAGGTACATACAATGGGCCATTTTTGTTGTTCATTGTAACCAGCCTCGTTATTTGTCATCACCATCTTGATTTTAGTCTGAAAGATTTTCAGAAACATAAACATGAAAATGGATTCAAACTAGCAACACTCATGGCCTTGACAGATCTTTAAAGAGAGTTACAAACTAGATAGTTGTAAAAATATGCCTCTGGAAAAAAATCATCTCTTTTCTTAGATTTTAGTCTTTCAGCTCCAGAGGCTAGTTGCTATTAGTAGCGGAAGATACATCAACCTCATTCCAAACGCTCCAAGCCATAATGAAAAGCTAACAATCTGTGGTGAATGCAGCAACTTCTTTCCACTATCTTCCCAGTAAAAGAAAACCACATATTATACCACAAACCAGACACCATTGACCACTCATTCTTTTATTTATTTGTTATTTTTTAAAATATATTTTTATTAATTTCAGAGAGGAAGGAAGAGAGAGAGATAAAAACGTCAATTATGAGAGAGAATCATTGATTGGCTGCCTCCTGCACACCCCCTACTGGGGATCAAGCCCACAACCCGGGCATGTGCCCTGAACAGAATCAAACAGTGACCTCCTGGTTCATAGGTCAACCACTGAGCCACACCAACCAGGCTCATTCTTTTATTAATTCAGCACCTACAGTGTGTAAAATATTCTTTACAATTATGGGGGGTGGGGAGGAAGATTCAAAGCTAAATAAGGCATAATCTCTGCCCTCTAGGTATTCATAACCCAACAAAAATTTTTGCACTACCAATGCCATAGTTAGTGTTTTATGTCTAATAATGGAATTATGTTTCTACCTTTCTTCCTTTTTACACATCGAATGGTGTAAAAAGCTTCAGATGAGTGTTTCAGAAACTTGGGTGTTAAGACTGGCTCTGCCACTAATCAGCTTGTTTGACCTTGACAAGTCAGTTTATTTTTCTGGGGTCAGAGTCCTCATCTGTAAAATTCTAAGCTTTAAAGTCCTACTCACTCCTGTGACATCCACCAGCTATTGTTAGAGGACCTACTATATGCCAGGCACTGATCAAGTTACTTGGGTTACCTCAATGGCCTAAATCAGTGGTCGGTAAAATGCAGCCCCTTGAGTGTGGCTCTTTCACAAAATACCATGTGCGGGCTCGCACGTACAGTGCGATTGAAACTTCGTGGCCACACTCAAGGGGCCAAAGCGCCTGTGGCTCGCGAGCCGCAGTTTGCCGACCACTGGCCTAAATAAACACATATTCCTGCTCTTCTCTCTCTCTCTCTCTTTTTTTCTTCTTCTCTTTTCTTCTATTCTATTGGCTGGAAGACAGAAAACAAACAACAACATAATAAATAATATAGCATATTAGAAGTTTGTAGTGCTATGGAATAAAGAGTATAATAGAAGGGGTTCGGAGTGGGCAGTGGTCAGGTGGCATCGAGAAAGTGCCACTTAAGTGAAGACTTGTTCAGTGCACTCTCAGAGTACTTTCTCCTACATGGTAAAGAAAAATGAATTAGGGAAGTAATGGAACAAAGGCCACAGAGATGGCACAACCTTCCCTTGATTTGCTCTTTCCTTTCCTTGCTGCTGAATTTAGATATATGATCTAGAATTTCTCTGTCCAATATAGTAGCCACTGGCCATATGTGGCTATTGAGCTCTTGAAATGTGGTTGGTCCAAATTGAGATATTCTGCAAGTGTAAAATATAAACCAGATTTCAAAGAATATAAAACATCTCATAATGTTTTCATATTGATTACATGTTGGGCTAAATAAAATATATTTTTAAAAATGCATTTAAGTTGTTTATTTTTACTTTTTAAATATGGCTACCAGAAAATTCAAAATTATCCATGTAGTTGACCCTATATTTCTATTGAGCAGCTCATATCCAGAATTGAAATGGGGGGTTTGCAACTAGAGCAAATGTCAGTCTTGTCTTGCTAGGTAAGTCATCTCTCATTTTGCTGAATGTCTTTCCTCTGGCATTTCTCAAAAATCTTCTCCCTGTGGCCTCTGGGTCAAGGAATGCCAGGGCTCACATTTCTAGAATGTATGGTACTTTAGGGCTATAATCCTATCTAATAAAAGGGTAATATGCAAATTAACCATCACTCCACCACAAAGATGGTGTTGCCCATAACCACAAGATGGCAGCGACTAGTCCTCTCAGCCCTACCAGAGTCCCCAGTCCCAGGGGGGTGGTTGCTGACAGCGGACAGCATGACTGGCCTGGCAGAATGCTTGCTTCATTGCTGTGGCGACAAGGCAAGCATTCCACCCCAACCACGGAGAACCTCTGGGAAGCAGGCACAGAGCAGCTGGGGGGTTGGGGAACACTTGCGTCATCGCCCTGGCGACGAGGCAAGCATTCTGTGCCCGACCGTGGAGGGCCTCTGGCCAGGCTGGGTGCAGAACACTTACATCATTGCAGGCCGGGCTGAGGGACTATCCCCCCACCCCCATGAATGAATTTCGTGCACCGGGCCTCTAGTCTACACTAATAAAAGAGAAACATGGTAATTGGCGTACGACCGCTACCCTTCCCATTGGCTAATCAGGGAGATATGCAAATTAACTGACAGCCAAGATGGCGGCCGGCAGCCAGGCAGCTTGAAACTAACATGAGGCTTGCTTCCTTCAGTGACGGAGGACTCCAACATTCCCCGCCTGCCTTGCCGGCCTCTGAGCTGGCAGTTTGAAACATAGTAACAAACATAGAAGCTAAAAAAAAACCCAGAAACCAGCTTTCAGCGAGCTGGGATCTCAGAGCTGGAGTCAGAGCTGGAGTTATACATTGTTTCGAACCAAAACAAACCAGATACCTACTTTCAGCAGCGGAGGCCTAAGAGCTGGAGCCTCAGAGCTAAAGCTGGCC
>NW_005367587.1:6294659-6324297 GCF_000412655.1 Myotis brandtii
CTCTTTCCTTTCCTTGCTGCTGAATTTAGATATATGATCTAGAATTTCTCTGTCCAATATAGTAGCCACTGGCCATATGTGGCTATTGAGCTCTTGAAATGTGGTTGGTCCAAATTGAGATATTCTGCAAGTGTAAAATATAAACCAGATTTCAAAGAATATAAAACATCTCATAATGTTTTCATATTGATTACATGTTGGGCTAAATAAAATATATTTTTAAAAATGCATTTAAGTTGTTTATTTTTACTTTTTAAATATGGCTACCAGAAAATTCAAAATTATCCATGTAGTTGACCCTATATTTCTATTGAGCAGCTCATATCCAGAATTGAAATGGGGGGTTTGCAACTAGAGCAAATGTCAGTCTTGTCTTGCTAGGTAAGTCATCTCTCATTTTGCTGAATGTCTTTCCTCTGGCATTTCTCAAAAATCTTCTCCCTGTGGCCTCTGGGTCAAGGAATGCCAGGGCTCACATTTCTAGAATGTATGGTACTTTAGGGCTATAATCCTATCTAATAAAAGGGTAATATGCAAATTAACCATCACTCCACCACAAAGATGGTGTTGCCCATAACCATAAGATGGCAGCGACTAGTCCTCTCAGCCCTACAAGAGTCCCCAGTCCCGGGGGGTGGTCGCTGACAGCGGACAGCATGAGTGGCCTGGCGGAATGCTCGCTTCATTGCTGTGGCGACAAGGCAAGCATTCCACCCCAACCGCGGAGAACCTCTGGGAAGCAGGCACGGAGCAGCCGGGGGGTTGGGGAACACTTGCGTCATTGCCCTGGCGACGAGGCAAGCATTCTGTGCCCAACCGTGGAGGGCCTCTGGCCAGGCTGGGTGCAGAACACTTACATCATTGCAGGCCGGGCTGAGGGACTATCCCCCCACCCCCATGAATGAATTTCGTGCACCGGGCCTCTAGTCTATATATATAAAAGCCTAAGTGACTGCTACGACTGAATGACCTGAACAACCAGAATGACCAGAATGACCGGTTGACCATTCGCTATGATGTGCACTGACCACCAGGGGGCAGATGCTCAATGCAGGAGCTTCCCCCTGGTGGTCAGTGTGCTTCCATAGCCAACCTCCCATGGCTAGTCGGCAGCCTTGGCGGGCGCCTGGTGTCCGTTCCTTCTGTGCTCAGCTGGCGACCGTTGCCTCCTCTCCTGACTCTGCCGGGGCCTTTGTGCCCTGGGCTGGGATGGAGAACTAGGGGTGCGTGGCAGCAGACCTGGCCCCTTTCCCAGGGGGGCTGAGGACCAGCTCCCTCCTCAGGGCTGGTTGATAACCTCCTGCGCCCCATCCCTCCCCCTGGCTGGCAGGCCCTGATCGTCCCACAGTCCCCCCCGCGCCATCCCTCTCCCCAATCTGCCTGGCCCTGATTGGCCCTGATCTCCGGCCAGCCCTAGGGACCCCACCCATGCACAAATTCATGCACTGAGCCTCTAGTTAAGATATAATTTGGGAGAAATGGGAGGAAAAAACTTTTAAGTTCTAGAATAAGGCATGTTTTAGAAACTGTAAGACAGGACATTTTGGTTTGCCTGTTATGCTAATTAGAGTGAGTTACTTCTGTCTTTGATCTTAATTCTGAACTTGATGACAGAAAATGTTGGCTGTCACAAGTGGTAAATAATGGTAATGCTGGTGTAAAATAGGAATGTTTTCTCCAAACCACAGCTATTCTCAGAGGTCAACAAACGTTGGAATGTCAAACTTAAAATTAGGAGAAAAGTCCTATGTAAAATACAGGGACTTCTCCTCCTCCTCCTCCTCCTCCTCCTCTTCCTTCTTCTTCTTTTTCAAGAAAGTGATGGTATAACACGGGATCAATTCAAAATATACTTCTAAACATCTCACTTTCTAGAATCCTGAGCTCCCCAGAATCATGTTTTTGAAAGTGTTCTAGATCATGGGAGAATATTGAAAGATTGTCCAACTACCTTCCTTAAAGCAGTCAAAGAGCTAAATCCTCCTGCTCATTGAGTTTTTTGTCCTCTTTATGATGATTCCCCAATGATTGCAATAAGTACTTGTTTATTTGTGCAATAAATACTTACCTATATGTGGCAATTATGTATATGTAGTAATAAATGCTTTTTAATATATGTACTAGGGATTCCACAATCTCCCTTAGGAGCTCATTTCAGTATTTCATCCCTCTGATAGTAAAGAAAGCCTGTGGTATACAACCAATAATATGCTTTCTTCTAAGCCAGTTTTCTTTTCTTGTACATGGAGAAAAATTGATGAGTGCTGATCTTTTAAAATTTTTCAAGTATACTATAAGAAGTTTGAATTCCATTCATCTCTCTCATTTCTTTCCACAAATCACTATATTAGCTGCAAAGTTCTACAAAGTAGCACAGTATTATTCCCTGCCTTATAGTTATATTTTTGTGCCTCTGTCTATAAATCAACCACCATGGATTTTCTTTATTGAATTTTATTTTGTTGTTCTATTTCTCATTTATCAAGGTCACTATCAATGTTTTTTCTTTCACCTCATCTTACCAAATAGATGTGTTTCTGAATCTGCAGTGTCAGAATGCCATAAACCACAGCACCACTAAAATATATGTTCCAACAGGGAACCAAGAGAAACAGATTCCACTGAAGAACGTAGAAGAGTAGGAACAAAGAATGTGAGATTATGAGGAAGTCAGTAACTGAAAACTAGATAGGAGCCACTTAGTACAGAACACCAGGGAAGAAGAAAGGACAGAATTTATCAAAAATAAAATAATTTCTAGTATCCCAAGTTAAATCATATAATCTGAATAATCTCAATAAGCAGGCTATTTAGAAGTCCCCTGCCTATCTAGTATAGAACAATTCAGTTTGGGCTCTTTATTCAGAGCACTTTTTTTTTTAAAACAATGGCAAGTAAATCTTGTTCAGGTTCCAAAGGTTCTTTCTCGTCATTCTCTTTATTTATTTGTTTAAAACTTTAATAAGATTATATAAGTTTCAAGTGTACAACTCTATAATACTAGTACATCATCAACTCTATAAGACATCATTGCATTGTGTTTTCATCACCCAAAGTCATCTCCTTCTGTCCATATAATTGACCCACTTTACCCTCATTCTTTTTAGACCAATATCACCTTTGGAGAGTTACTCAATGTTGTCTTGCTGAGCACTAAATAAAACTCTAACTGAAGGGAATATAAACTTTTCCACTGGTCTGATGAATCATTGCTTCAGGAAAAAATTAAAATACTCCTGAGTCAATTGCTTACTGATGAATCAGTCATTATGGTTAAGAGAGGGAAGGGGAGTAATGCCTTTTGTGCATAAGGGAAATTTCTAGAAAAGTAGATGACAATTCCAGGAGGCTGACATAATTGCAATTATCTAGTTTCTTCTCAGTCTTCGAGCAACTGGAGGGTAGTAACTATGTCTTTTTTTAAAATATATTTTATTGATTTTTTACAGAGAGGAAGGGAGAAAGATAGAGAGTTAGAAACATCGATGAGAGAGAAACATCGATCAGCTGCCTCTTGCACACTCCCTACTGGTCACCCAAAGTCATCTCCTTCTGTCCATATAATTGGCCCACTTTACCCTCATTCTTTTTAGACCAATATCACCTTTGGAGAGTTACTCAATGTTGTCTTGCTGAGCACTAAATAAAACTCTAACTGAAGGGAATATAAACTTTTCCACTGGTCTGATGAATCATTGCTTCAGGAAAAAATTAAAATACTCCTGAGTCAATTGCTTACTGATGAATCAGTCATTATGGTTAAGAGAGGGAAGGGGAGTAATGCCTTTTGTGCATAAGGGAAATTTCTAGAAAAGTAGATGACAATTCCAGGAGGCTGACATAATTGCAATTATCTAGTTTCTTCTCAGTCTTCGAGCAACTAGAGGGTAGTAACTATGTCTTTTTTTTAATATATTTTATTGATTTTTTACAGAGAGGAAGGGAGAAAGATAGAGAGTTAGAAACATCGATGAGAGAGAAACATCGATCAGCTGCCTCTTGCACACTCCCTACTGGGTATGTGCCCGCAACCAAGGTACATGCCCTTGACCAGAATCAAACCTGGGACCCTTGAGTCCTCAGGCTGATGCTCTATCCACTGAGCCAAATCGGTTAGGGCAGTAACTATGTCTTTTTCATCTTGATATTTTCAGGTCTCACTTCAGGGCTCAGAACAAAAGGTATTCAATAAGTAGTTTATCAGTAATGAGTGAATATATTAAGTAACCTATTTATTCATGAAGGAAAATGAGTGGCAATATTAATATTTCAAAGCAAAATTATTCATTTATTTTTTCTAAAATCATTAATAATAATCTACTTTGTGTATAATTCTACTCTACACTAAAACATTAAGGTAACAAAGTCCCTTAATTTTATATAAATTTGGAAGGTAAAATAATATTAATACATAAAAAGATTGTATACATATATACATCATGTATATGCATTTATATATGTGTGTATATATCTGTATACATATGATAGTACATTGGAATGAAAATCAAGGCAATCATCTTAACCAAGGTAGGTAGCAAGTGAATTTTGAATCTGATTTTAATTGAATGATAGTCATGAATTGATGGGAAGAGGTTAAGTGCCACCAAGGCAAAGAGAAAAATCATTTTAAAAATGAGCAAAAATGAGAATGATCAAGAGTTAGGGGGGGATGGTAAGAAATTCAATTTGATCACACCATGTAGATAATACTAATAGATGAGGAAATATTAATATATACAAATCTATCTACCTTATATTTGAGTCAATAGGCAATTGGAAGAAAAGGGTGGCTCTTAAGCAAGAGAATGGCAAGATGAAAGATTTTTTGAAAGCTGTATTAGGAGGAACTGGAGACAGAAGAAGAAAATCCAGCCAGGAGGATATTGTGATGATCTGAAGATGAGTGATTGGGGCCAGTACAAGGATGATGACTATGATATCACATAGGAAAGAAGATACATAAAAGACATTCAGTAAAACAAACCACAGAACTTTGTAGCAGGATGTATATGTGGAACAAAGGAAAGTAAAAAGTAAGTTCGAGAATATGAGTAAGGGGACATTGAGGACACTTATATCACTGATGATAATGGGGAATTTAGGAAGGTATAATATTTTGAAGGGGACAGTATTTGATCTGTCAAGTTTTAGTGTCATTAAAATAGTTAACCCTGGAAGTAACTGGAAATTTGAGACTAACTAGAAGTCAGGGCTAATTTCTGATTCTTTCTTTCTCTCAGACCTATTACCTCTCTACTCCAGGAATGGTTTTCGGTTTGTTTGTTTGTTTTATTTGCTGGGTTTAGAAAAAATGGAGACAGACCCCTGGCTGAGTCTCTGAGCCAAGACAATTCTTTCACTTATTCATTTACCCAAGTGATGTGAACTGAGTACCTTTTCTGTTCAGGGTAGAGCCTCTCTACCCTAAGATGGCCTCTTAGTATTCACCCAGACAAATAATTACAAAAATATAATAATTATTAGTGAAACCCAGGTTGCCAAGTCATTGTGCTGAAGGGTAAAATTCAAGGTACAAAATTTATCAGAAAACCATGTCTTTAGTTCTGTCCCCAACCGGCTCAGGAGAAAATTCAGTCCTTTCAAAAGCAGTTTAGGATTCCTTAGAAGTGACACACGTTTTCTTTCATCTACCACATTGGCATCTCTTTTACACACTAGGGTACATGGAAAGTTCTGGATCTAAACCTACTTCAGTATGGTTAGAATATAAAGTATGGAGTGACACCTAGTAGGACATGAGCCTGGTCAAGCAGGGAGAGATCAGATATCCATACTGAACCTCTCTGGCTTCCGTCAGACTTCTCCTTAATTTGCTTTTATGAAATATTTTTTCATAGGAATATTCCAAAGAACTGCTGTTTGTTCTTGTCAGACTTCTCCCTAATTTGCTTTTATGAAATAGCACCTAGTTTTCATAGGAATATTCCAAAGAACTGCTGTTTGTTCTGAAGAATAAAGAAAAGCAAACAGATCTCTTTGTTCTGCATACTTGGAAATCTTTTGATGTGAGTTGGGCTGGCTTCCTATGATGGAATGCTGCCATTCACCTCCTTTGGATTCTCTATCTCTCTTCTTTTTTGCTTTGTAACAGAACCTCTCACCAATTTAATCTCTGGGTCTTCATGGCTAGGTAACTTCCTTCCAGTCACCTACCTCTAGACCTGAACACTGCCTTTGGGACTTAATCCTGAGAGGGTCTCCAGAAAGCTGCCTGATTTTGTTTTGTTTTGTTTTCTTTTCTCTCTCACACTTACCTGCTTTGCTGGCTAAGGAAAAGAATCTGTTCTTTCTCTTTTTTTAAATATACTTTTATTGATTTCAGAGCTCTCACACTTACCTGCTTTGTTGGCCAAGGAAAAGAATCTGTTCTTTCTCTTTTTTTATATACTTTTATTGATTTCAGAGAAAGGAACGAAGGGAGAGATAGAAACAACAATGATGAGAGAGAATTATCCATTGGTTGCCTCCAGCATGACCCACACTGGGGATTGAGCCCGCAACCCGGGCATGGGCCTGACCGGAATTGAACCGTGACCTCCTGGTTCATAGGTTGACCCCTGAGCCACACCAGCCAGGCAAGAATTTGTTTTTTCACCAAGAGGGACCATCCTGCCACCTGCAGGAGTGCTGGCTCTCTACCCTCAGATTTTCCCAAGTGCAAACTACAACTCATCATCTATCTCCAAACCCACTGATCATTCCCTTCCTCCTGTCCTCTCCTTATATAGTCTGTAATGCTTTTTTTGAATACTCCAGGGATGTCCTAGACCAGTTCTTTTCAAATCTTAAATTACATAGGCATCACCTGGGGGTCATGTTAAAATACAGATCCTAATTTAGTAGGTCTGGGCTGGAGCCTGAGATTCTGAATTTCTAACAGTACCCCAGGTGAAGCCAATGCTGCTGGTCAGGGATCCCACTCTAAGTAGCAAGGTTCTGAAGACTTTCTTGGGTGTCTACGCCAGCTCAGTTCTGAGTAAGTTATCTAGTCTGAGAAGGAGATGGTGGCCATCACTGCATCTGCCTGACCCAGTTTCCTTTCAGCCACACTTCTGTATCTCGGAGCTTCCAACTGGGCCTTTCAGGGGTCTCAGCATGAGTCCAAGTGGAATCATCCTCATGTCTGATCACCAAATGTCAGGAAACCTCACACAGGCCCCTCTCCTGCTCAACCCTAATGTTTCCAAAGCAGCTCTCTGTATTCTGTTTTTTTGTGTTTTTTGTTTTGTTTTTTTCTGCAGCTCTTGCCATCTTTGGAGATGTTTGCTCCCTTGCTGGATACAGAGTGAGACACAGACTCCTTACCTTCCCAATGTGATGGCTTCTTGCGGCCCAGAGGCCCTATTGGTTTTAAGGGCGTTCCTTCTAATTGTTTTTGAGCAAAACAATTTCTTTACTATGGTTTATAGTGAAAATTATCAACATAAGGAAGTTACATAGATCGAAGTTCTTAAAACCCTGATCCCTATTTTTCAACAGAAGCCATCTTCCCCTGATGATGGTGAATGGATGTCTAAAATCTCCGCCCTCTGTTACCAAAGCCCTACTTTCTTCCCGATGCCTCACACCTTCTATCTTTTGGTTTCTCCCTGTTTCTGTGGTTTTGTGATCTCCCTCCTTGATTGCTTTTCTATATCTAACCCACCGTCTTATAACTCTTATATCCTGCATATTCTGACTTTGACTTCTTGCTTCTGGTCCCTTGCCTGCTCCTAGCTGTCCAACTCACTATTTTGCTTCCTCCAAGGAGGCAAGGAACTGTAAGACCCTTTTGGCTCGACAGGAATCTTTTTAGATGTTTTAGAAAGCTGACTTTTCCAATATTACTTGACTTTGCTCCCCTTGACTTTGCTCTGGCTCCTGAATACTTTGGACCTTGGCTATATTAGCACTATGCCTTTGTCAGCTGCTTAGGTACGCCAATGAGATGATTATTTTCTGCCACTTAATTTGGACACATTGTCCTTATCCCCATTTTCCAGTTCCAATCCACAGACCTGCTGCCAAACAACAAGTATTTAGCACAGAGGAATTAGGGACATCTCTCACCATTGTACAAGATTTACTAGTAACAAACGAACTGCCCTTACTATTGTTTAAAAGAGTTGGAAAATCTAAATTTTATATTGTAGATTCAAAATAAATTGAGAGGGACTATACCATTCCTCAACTGCATTGGCCCCTTTGTATATGCTGTTCCCTCCACTTTGCATATGCACTTCCCCCACTGTTCCTTACATGGCTGGTTCCTTCTCACCATTTATGTCTTAGCTTAAACATCACCTTCCAGAGACCCTGAAATTCTCAGAAGTTTCCACCCTCTTGTGTCATTATGCTTGGATACTCTATTCTGTTTATTTTCTTCTTAGCCTAATCACAAGTTGTGCTTACATATTCATTTCTTATTTATTTTTTAATCTATTCACTAAGCTGTGATTTCTACAGGGACACAGGAACTGTGCCTGGATAATCCAATATTAAATAAGGATCATGCTGCTTTGAATACATATATTGCAGCATTCTAGCTTGTAGATGTTCAGTAAATACTTGGTGAATGGATGTCTAAATTGGATCTAACCTTGGTAGGGGACAAATATGCAAGCATTCATTCAACCAAAAGAGTGTTTTAACACTTCTCAATCTCAATGACAGTGGAGGCCCAAAATTTTGAATTGAAATAGTCTGAATGGGAAGTTTGTAGAGTCATGGGGAGTTCTGTAATTTTGGAAACCTAGGTAGGCCTCAAGACTAATTAGTAATCAAGTACAATTGGTCCCTTGACTTAGTTTTTGATGAAATCTCTCCTGAGACCATCAAATATAACCAATTATTGGATTAACAGATGAAGGATTAATGGTGCCTCCTGGTTCAAATAGATCAAAAAGCTGATGTAAGGCATTCCTATTTTCTTAGTCTGTCCCTTAAAAGATTATTCTTTCTTCTCTGCCCTTAAATTACTTGCCATAGCTCCTGTATATGCTTGGAAACATTATCGTCTATTGATTTTTACTTTTCTTTCAATACAGTTAAAAAAACAGATATGAGGTCTCTAGGTGAATGGAGAGAAATACAGCTTGGTATGCTTAGGGAAAGGGATCCTGCATGATTTTAGAAAAGTTAAATATATGGTCATAGCTCTCTGAAAAGAGCACTGAAGAAAATTAAAATAATCTTCTGTCATGGCTGTGAGAAGGGAAAACAGGAGCATTGTAAAGGTTTTTATACAACATTCCTAGTCTCTGTTCTCAGAAGAAGGTTTCATTAGGTTTAGACTTTGGACTTGATTAAACCTAGAAAAATCAAATAAGCTTCCTGGAATGACATATATAATGAATGTGGGTAAGTGTAACTGTAAGAGGGGATGAAGAGCCCTAGCCAGTTTGGCTTAGTGGATAGAGCATCGGCCCTCTGACTGAAGGGTCCCAGGTTCGATTGCAGTCAAGGGCATGTATTTCGGTTGCAGGCTTGCTCCCCCCAACCCCACCTTCAGCCCTGGTTGGGGCACATGAAGGAGGCAACCAATTGATGTGTCTCTCTCACATCAATATTTCTCTCTCTGTGTCTTTCCCCCTCTTTTCCATTCTCTCTAAAAAATCAATGGAAAAATATATCCTTAAGAGAGGATTAACAAAAACACCAAAGTTCTTTCTCTGGAGTGTGAAACCATTAGAACTCCAAAAGTGCCGTATAGAATCATGCATCCCATATGACTCAGCAATTCCACTCCCAGGATATACCCAATGGAAAGGCATACAGATATTCACCAAAAAACATGTACTTGCGTATATATAGAAGCATTGTTTATTGTAGCCTCAAACTGTAAACTACCCAAATGTCCAACAAAAAATAGAAAGGAAAAATAAATCATGGTATATTCACAAAATGGAATAGTGTCCTGCCATGGAGAATTTAGATCTAAAACTGTACACACAATGTGAAAAAGCTTCACAAACGTAACATCGAGCAAAACAGACACAAAGAGTATATATGATTCAATGATATAAAATATGAATACAGGAAAATCTATGCTGTTAGAAATTACAATAGTAGTTACCCTTGAAGAGGAAAGTAGGGACGAAAAGGGGGCATGGAGGTTTAGGGTTTCTGGAATGTTGCTATTTTTCTGTTTCTTGATCTGGGTATTGGTTAAGTAGCTGTATTCAATTTGTGAAAATTCATCAAGCTGTATGCTTATGACATTTGTAGTCTCTATAGGTATATGTTATATATTAATTTTTTAAAAATACCACAGTTCTCCTTAGGACGAAGGATTCTATATTTCCCCAACTATAAAATAGTGACTCTCTTTTCTTCCTGCTTTCATCAGGAAGTAATTTGGGTTGGTATCTTGAAAATTTAATAGAGGAATAAAAAGCAGTGATTTAAATGGTTAAACCCAAATGAAAAGTGTGAGAATCAAAGAAAGATTTTTTTAAAAGGAAGAAAGGAAAGCCAGAAAGATTACAAAAAAGCAAAGAAGAAAGAGAGAAAGAAAGGAAGACAAGAAAGAAAAGAGAGGAAGAAGAAATTCCACGCAGCCTGTGTGACTCAGTGGTTGAGTGTTGACCCATGAACCAGGAGGCCACAGCTCCATTCCTGGTCAGGGCACATGGGGGTGTGTGGGAGGCAGCTGATCAATGATTCTCTCTTATCATTGGCGTTTCTATCCCCCCCCCTTCCTCTCTGAAATCAATAAAAAATTTAAAAAATTATTTTTCTTCTTTAATCTTGAATAATTGTGGAAAATTAAAGAACATCTGGTAGTTAATAAATATTTTATTATGTAATTTTTTTTACAAAGTCTTTAAAAGAAGAAAACATTTATTATTTTGGGGGGAAAAACAAGTTTTAGAATTATCTTAGACACTAGGGTATTATAAAATGAAGATGTAATTTTTTACAGTTTACAAAGTATTATAACACAAATCCGACTTGCTTAATCCTTATACAAGTGTGAGAAGTAAGCAGGAGAAACATTGTTAGAACCGTTTCACAGATGAGGAAACTGTGGCTAAGAGAGGTAAAGAGATTTTTGCACAGTCACTTAACAAGTTAGTGGCAAAAGCAACTTGAAAGTAGATTTTTGGTCTCTCAGTTCTGTTTTTTGTTTGTTTGTTTGTTTGTTTTTTAATGTTGTCCCATGGCAGCTGCCCCTCTTCTTCCTCCCTGTCCCACCCCATCGTCTGCCCTCCCCATTCCACATGGTGCTTCTGTTCAGAGAATATACTCAAGAAGACATATTCAATCAAGAATTCTGGCTGTGCAAGCCTCCACCCTCCTACCCAAGTGAAAAAATTCTGAAAAGGCCATCTGTTCAGTCAAGCATGTGCCTGATGGCTGTGGGAGGATCGACAACTGTACCACCATGGATTCAAGCCCTAGAGAGTAAATATTGAAACATGTGTTTGTGCCTCGGGGCTCAGCGATGGGCACATTTTAAGGACCTAAATAATAATAGTGATGGTGACGTTGCCAGCCCCAGTACTACCGCAGTACCTGAGCTTCACTCGAAGGAGAGCTGTGGCCATTTTGCTGATTACACATTCTTTCGGTCATTCATGTAGTGTCTCCAACCTGATCCCTGCTGTCCCCATACCTGCCTTGGTTCTCTCCTTCCTACTTTCCCAGCCATATTTTCTGTTTTGAAAGGCACACTGTCTCTTCCCATGGGTTCTTGGCAGTTGATTTATTCCAAGGAGATGACTAAATTCCTATTTTTTTCTTCTCTGTAGCATGAGCTACCTCACTCATGTCTCAGTAAGAAGCAAATAACATACTCACCAGGATTTCTTGAGTAGGACATGCATCAGCTGTCATGGGATTATACACAACAAATAGAAAGTTGTATCTATTCTCAATTATCATCACAATTGGTTTGGAAGGTAAAGAATGAGATTACTTGGGAAAAAAAAAGCAACCTTTAATTAGGTGCCCAATATTATATGTGATGGCACATTCAAGGGAATCAAAGGAACTCGTAGTAAAGAAAGCAGGTAGGGTTACAAAGGGGTAGTTTTCAGGGGAAATAAAAAGCAGTGTCAAGTGGTGATTTAGGTGGGTTTAGAGCCAATAATTTCCATCAACACTTATCCCCTAACTACTCCAAATAAACATATAATCCAAGTTTGTTTTTTAAAAATGAGTTTTCTATCTAATCTCAGCTTCAAAATAAGACCCCCTAGCTACTGCCCTCAGATCAGGTTGCCACATAACCTAAGCTCCTCGAATTTAGAAGTCCTGGAGATACACTGAGAGGAACTGTTTCAAAGAAAATGACATATATATATATATATGCTTTATTTTTCAATTGAATTGTATTTGCGTCAGAGTAATATGTGCAAATAGTTTTGAAAGTCAAATATAAGGCCTCCCAGGCCTTCACTACACTGTTGTCTATGTCCATGGGCTATGCATATATGCATATAAATTCCCTGGTTAATCTTTTCCCCCCACCCCTTCACCCCACCTTCCCTCTGAGATTCATCAGTCTGTTCCATGCTTCTATGTCTCTGGATCTATTTTGTTCACCAGTTTATTTTCTTCATTGGAGTCCACATATGAGTGATATCATGTGATATTTATCTTTCTCTGACTGGCTTATTTCGCTTAGTATAATACTCTTCAAGTTCCTCCATGCTGTCTCCATGATACATCTGATAAGGGGTTAATTTCCAAAATATATAAGAATCTCATACAACTTAACAAAAGGAAGACAAACAATCCAATTAAAAAGTGGGCAAAGGACCTAAATAGACACTTCTCCAAAGTGGACATACAGAAGGCCAAGAGACATATGAAAAAATGCTCAAAGTCACTAATCACCTGAGAGATGCAAATTAAAACCACAATGAGGTATTACCCCATTCCTGTCGGAATGGCTATCATCAACAAATCAACAAATGACAAGTGCTGGTGAGGATGTGGAGAAAAAGGAACCCTCGTGCACTGCTGGTGGGAATGCAGACTGGTGCAGCCATTGTGGAAAACAGTATGGACTTTCCTCAAAAAATTAAAAATGGAACTGCCATTTGACCCAGTAATCCCACTTCTAGGAATATTTCCCAAGAAACCAGAAACACCAATCAGAAAGGACATGTGCACCTCTATGTTCATAGCAGCACAATTTACAATAGCTATGATCTGGAAACAGCCCACGTGCCCACCAGTAGATGAGTGGATAAAAAAGCTGTGGTACACTTAAACCATGGAAAACTATGTAGCCTTATATAGAATTTTAGAAAAAAAGTTTTGAGATATTTTTTTCCAGTTGGAGATAGAGGTTTGTACAAACCCGGTAATAAGTATGAAGAAAGGAGATGTGGCTAACACACAAGGAAAACTATGTCTGATTGTAGAAAAGAAATGGCAATCGGAAAAGAAGGTGAACTGATGGGGGTTCCTGAAGGCCAGACTAATGATAGCAATGGCTAACATTTATCAAGCCTCTGTTACATGCCGGGGTCTCTGATAGATATCATAGTGCTCTGTCATATAATACTATCATAACATCCTATGAGAAAGGGTTATGAGTCCTTTTTTAGAGGATGCAATAAAAGGGTTAAAAGGTTCACCAAAGTCACACAGCTAATAAGTGACACATCTGTCTGAATCTGCATTTCATGCTCTTTTCCCTTTTCATAATTTGAATAACAAGTAGTTCAGATTGACTATACTAGGAAGTTGGGAGTCTTTACAGGTTTTATTTTTCAATTGAATTGTATTTGTGTTGGAGTAATATGTGCAAATAGTTTTGAAAGTCAAATATAAGACAAAATTTAGCAGTTCCCTGCCCACTCCTCCCTCCCCATCTCCAGGTTGTTCCTGGGAGGCAACCATGTCCATTTCTTTTAGTTTTTTTTTTTATTCTATTCCATTTTCTGTACTTTAAAATGATATGCTTGACTATTGTTTTAACATTTTAAACATTATCTATTGGTATCTTGTTTTCATAGATGAGGACTTATCTTTTAAATATCTCCATCTCTTCTCTCCACTCCATTCTCTCAACAATTATATAATTGGGGAAGGTAAATTAATATTAATGTTTACATTATGGTGATGATATAAATACTGTTTACTGCCTAGCTAGGTAATGTGCCCTGATTATGTTTCCTTCTTATATAACCTTTTGCTTTTGGGGGAAGAGATTGTCTTGGTGTCTGTTTGTTTTTAAATGACTTGGTTTTCTATACACCTTATTGGTCATTCTTTCTAAATGCACCAAAGATTTTTGAGAACATCTTACAATACTATTTCCATATGGTCTTACCTATCAATTCCTTTTTTGTTGTTGTCCTGGAGAAACTCTCTCTGCCCTTTTCTTTTTCTTTTTCTTTCTTTCTTTCTTTCTTTCTTTCTTTCTTTCTTTCTTTCTTTCTTTCTTCCTTTCTTTTTTTTTTTAAAGACAAGAAGGGAACATTTATTGTGTTGAGCAGAACTTATTTTCATTACAGTATCAGGAAATTCATTCACAGTTCACTTCAGGTGCAGAGGGCTCTGCAGACATTTAGAGCCGCAATGATTGTCCCCAAGCAAGGGAAGCACCTGGACCTATGTTGCATTTAATGTTGAATTACAGTAAAATAGAACAGTTTTTATAAAGAAGGATTTTTCTTAGGTAAATAGTGTGTGGTTGTTTTTTATTATTATTCTAACATTTTTCTTCTTTTTTCCATGTTTACTTTGTTGTTACCAAGGATACCTGGCTGGAAAACATGGTATTTGATCATGTTTTTCTCAAATTGTTGACCTTAGGTTAATTTGTATCAGTTGCTCTACGGTCATCTTGCACTGTTCTTCTGCGTTGCACTTCATGTTTCCTGAATTCTGTATATTCTTATTTCTCAATTTACTTTATTGCTTTTAGTGGCGCACATCCCCCAGAAGCAAATTAAAAAAGTACACGGAAGGTCCAATTTTGAGTACTTGGATGCCTACAAATATTGTTAGATTATTCTTATAATTGATTGATAATTTGACTTAGTTAAAATTTCCCTTAGACTTTTAAAAAATTTATCTTTATTGTTGAAAGCACCACAGATGCCCCTCTTTTCCTCCCTTAGACTTTTGAAGGTATTTCTCCAATGTCTTACAGTTTCCAGAGTTGATACTGAAAAGGTCAATCATTTCAATCCTTCGTTCATGATTCATTCCCCGCCTGGAATTATCTCATATATCTTATGCTGTTATTTTCTGAGTCTATTTTTTTAATCATTTACCTTATATTATGCATATCTTTGCCATTTATCTAATATTTGAGAGC
Organism: Myotis brandtii; assembly: GCF_000412655.1. Taxonomy (NCBI): domain Eukaryota; kingdom Metazoa; phylum Chordata; class Mammalia; order Chiroptera; family Vespertilionidae; genus Myotis; species Myotis brandtii. The sequence goes on from NW_005367587.1 coordinate 6,309,943, forward strand.
TTTCCATTTCTTTGTCTTCCAAGCCTTCTATTGCATTTTAATTTTTATCATATTTTTTATTTACAAAAAGTTCTCTCTTAGCCTCCAATTGTTCTCCCCTCCCTATTTTTGCTTCATAGATGCAATAACTTCTCTCCCCCGCAAAGACATTAAGTTATGTATATTCTGTTTGAAGAAATGTTTTCTTCTCCTTTCATTTTTGCTGTTTTTTCTGTGCTCCACGCCGCCCCCCCCCCCAAGTTATTTTGGTCTATTTTTCATATTAAAGACTTGGTTCAAATGTCTAGTCACCTTTGTCTGACCTTTCATATGAAAGAATGGGGACTATAAAACTGGAGGCTCTGTGTATGAGAGCAGTGTAGGGTGACAGAGCGGCCACATCACTTTTTCACTGAGGACCTGCAAATGCCAGTATTAGATAGCTGTATTTTCTCTAGAGTCATTCTGTTTCTACAGAGAAAAATCCCCAGTTTTTTGTTTGAGGCCAATACTCTAGTTTTTGTGAGGAGAGCTAATAGGAGGAAGCAGAGCGGAGGGGAAACAGTCTTATTCAATATGCAGACTTTCATTTGTTTTGTTTTGTTAATATATTTTTGTTGATTTCAGAGAGGGAGAGAGAGAGAAAAACATCAATGATGAGAGAGAATCATCGATCAGCTGCCTCCTGCACACTCTCCACTAGGGATTGAGCCCAAAACCCAGGGATGTGCCCTAACTAGGAATTAAACCATGACCTTCTGGTTCATAGGTTGTACTCAATCACTGAGCCACACCAGCCAGGCCAGACTTCATTTATTTCCCCTATTTTTAGCTCCAACTCTCACTCCTCCTCTAGTGACTCTAGCATTCTCAAATTCAGAGTCTCCCTAGTCCATTTTTTTCAAGAAATAAGTATGTAGTCTCATGAAAGAATAAATAATGGAAGCAACCTATGAGTTATAGCATTTGGCATATTGATTTCTTTTTACTTTTCTTTTTCTTTCTTTTTTCTTGGGGGGGGGGGTGCATATTGATTTCAACCAGTTTTCTGTTAGCTTTGTTCTTGCATCTGTCTCCAGGGGCTCCTGTCCTTCCATGTCCTGAGCTTTTCAGAAATTCTAAGGAAGAAATAACTTAACTTCTCATTGGAATCCCACTTTATAAGTATTTTTGTTGCTTCCTCCTTTCTGCTAAGACAACTATTATTCCTTCATCCATTAAGTTTTTTGTCTAATTCTCTTTGACCTAATGAATAAAAACAAAATTACTTTACTTTCAGTTTAGTGGGCTGCTGAAATATAAAAGATATTTGTATGCCTAATCTGCCATGTTTTTTTAAAAAAATATATTTTATTGATTTTTTTTTTACAGAGAGGAAGGGAGAGGGATAGAGGGTTAGAAACATCGATGAGAGAGAAACATCGATCAGCTGCCTCCCGCACACCCCCTACTGGGAATATGCCTGCAACCAAGGTACATGCCCTTGACCAGAATCGAACCTGGGACTCTTCGGTCCACAGGCTGATGCTCTATCCACTGAGCCAAACTGGCCAGGGCAAGAGAAAGTGACACATTCTAAAGAAACTTCCACACACTCCTCAAACCACCATCCTATCTCACACCAAAGCATCTTGTCCATGACATTCTAAGAGACTTACTAAAATTATAATTTGTCTTTTATGTCCCTTTTATTTAGCAAAACATCTACTCTTAATAAAGGAAACTGATTTTCTTTTTTTGGATCATATATTGGCTCCTGATGGTCACTTCTTTATCTGTGTGCTTACACACCATCATAAAGAAATCTGTTTGTAATTTTATACTTCTTTGTCCATAGTTCCTAGTCACACAGGGAGTTACTCTCTCTTTTACCTTGCCACTGTTATTAACTGGACAAATATTGTCTATTCCCAATCTTCAGGCTCCTTTAATGTTTTCTAAGATTATTAATAGTTATGTGAAGTGAACTTTTCTTGCCAATTTAGTCAGGAAAAATTTTCAACCTTACATATGACTCTTTACATAATAGTCTTATTTTCCATCTTAGTCAATGCAATCATATGACAGTGGGCCAAATAGGGCAGGTAGATATAGTCTAAAATCAAAGGCTATAATGAAGAAGTTATATTATGTAAGGTAGGAAAAATAATTTCAAAAAAAGATAATAAATGATGGTGACTTTCAGTAATTGAATGGAGTGGGAAAATAAATACAAATGAGCATAAATTTTAAAAATGATCATCTCACAATGATCTGATTTTTAAAGTGCAGCAGATCTTTTCAGTCCTACAGATACTAGTAAAGATACCAGAAACTTACCTGATAGTCAAATCTTTTCCTAAAACGAATACACTTTGGTCTGAAGACAGGGTGAAAATTCATGTCTCCTACTTTCCCTCTCAAATTCCAGCCTTATCGTGGCTATATGGACTCTGGCGGTCTGTTTATAGTCTATTTCCTAAGAACTGGTCTTCTCAACCCCTCTCAGAGCAAATTTTTTTTTTCTGGCTCAAAACTCCCAGATTTTTTGAGTTCTCTCATTTAACCTGGATTTTTCATCTGGAGATGTGCCTTATCCACAGGCATGGCAAAGGTGACTGACATGTGTTTCCCTTCTGAGCTCAAGTTATTCATTCTCACAACTCTGAGTAATTTGAAGATATGGAATTAACAGAAAATAGAATGTTTCTTCAGAGTTTGAGGATTTTGTAGCATGAGTGAATCTTTCTGCCCATCACTTATTATTGAAAATGACGTGCCCAGCAGATGTTTGTAAGATTGCACCAATTCATATGGACATCAGGATATGCTTTAAAGTTACTCTTTAAAAAAATTTAAATCCATGATGTCTAATTTTTTTCTTATACTCTGTCTCCTTTTAAAAATATAGAACCATGGGAATCATTCTCAGGTGAACCCAGTCCCAGTGGTTGGGATTGTATTTACAGAGATTTTATTATAAGAAAATTCATGAAGTATAATTTTTTTTAAAAAAGAAAGTGATTATAATCAAAACTTTTTTCAATGCTCCCAACTCATGATTAGAAGTGAAATATTTTAAGTCTTTCCCCTGGTTTTCATACGCAGACAAAGAATTGCGTAAGTGGGATTTTGTTTATCCTTTCCATTACAATTTCACTGTTTATGCTGAACCATGATGAGAGGAGCATTATATGAGACATCATTATGAATTGTTGTTGACAGGAAGAAGAACAGCCAGAATAAGTGATTAAAAAGAGAATGAGGAAAGGGTCTGGTGGGGACAGAATGCGGCGATACAGATGCTACCTCAGCATGAGAACAGAGACCTGTTGCGCACGTGGGGGGAACACATGGTCCGCTTCTATCCTTGCAGGGCCCCCATTTCCGCTGAGTTCTCTGCTGACTCTAGTTCTCAGTCCAGAAGGAACTGGCACCATCTTTACTACCTGGAGGGATCAGAAAGAAAGACCAAGACTCCCATGGTGCCTTTGAACAAGTAAGTTTAGAAAGCCACAAAAGGGTGGACAGATTGCCAATAGCAGCAGGAGGTGGGTATGCCTTCTATAGGGTGGCCCCACAGGAATGCTATCTATGCACAACCAGGAAGAAGAGCCAGATCTCTGCCAGGAAAAACAAAATCTCATTGCCTGGGTAGGGACTGATCAGAGACACTGGCTCTGCATGTGTACACTGTTTAGAGGACTGCTTAGGAAGAATGGCACACGGAAGCAGCCATTCCCCTGTTGGAAACTGACTCTGGGCAATTTCCTCCCCTTGGCGTGGTGACCCCTCATTTTTTCGCATAAAACACACTAGCACCTGGACAAAGCTCTTTGGACATTCTCCCAAGTGCACTTTCTGGGACATGCCAGGTTCATGGCAGTCACTCGGGATCACAGAATGAAAAAGCCAGAAGGGGCCTTAGAGGTCATCCAGTTAGCCGGGTATGCCCCACAGACACTGAGTGAATCATGTGTTTTCATCTAGTTTGGCATCTGCCTGTGAATTTACATGATGTCACTTCGGTGCTGACAAACGAGCATCCTGGCTACAGCCAACACTTGTGTGTGGGCTGCCTCATCCCCAGGCGCTAGCTGGTTAATGTGATGAGAAATCAGCTCTTTCTGACTCAATGGACTGCAGCGTCAGCTCTCTTGTCTGATCTGGCTTAGTTTTCCTGCACTGTCAACGTGATTGCTGGGGCCCTGATTTTCTCCCTTCCCCACTCTGCCTCTGACTTTCTGATGGGCCAGCTACTTGGCTCCCTCTTCTCTCTGCTGCTCAGCTTCCCTTGCATTCTGCCTTCTCACAATCTCTACCCTCAAATCGGGGAGAGAGAAAGAGCAGGCCTGGTGTCTCAGGATGAGGGCTGATTATCCTTCTGCTCCCAACCTGAAGTTCTTCCCTTGCCTTCCGGGGTCAGGATCTCTCTGCTCCCCTCATTCCTTCGCTCATGGCACATGGGGAGGATTAGGCAGTGGAGAGGCCTGCACTGATCCTGATTTCAGCCTATGTGTCAGGGCCTCAGAACAGGCTAGACAGGAAAAGGGAGCTGCAAAGATTTAGTTCCAAAGAATACCCTCAAGTGGGGTGAAGACACAGGAATCTTCATCCTTAAAACCGAGGAGACCTCCTAGTTACAGAAGTAATGAACCAGCGATGGCATAGGCCTCACACCTTTCTCTTAAAGCCACTTGGCCAAAACCCATCTCCTGAACTGAAGCGTGAGCCTGAGAGAAAGATACAAGCATGTCAGGGAAGGGATCCTTGAGAAAGACCATACGACTGAAATAAACCTAAACAAGAAGAGACAAATTTTACTTTGGGGATGAATAACAGCAAACTTTGGGGATGTTTGTCCATTCTACCTCTGAATCCACAGGTAATCCAACTCCTGTCAGAGAAGCTTAGAATTCAGATAATTAAACATCGATATTAAGCGGAGATCCCCATAAACTCTGAATCAGTGCTTTTTAACCTTAGCTTCACATTGGAATCATCTGGGTGAGAGGGCCCTTTAAAAAAATGCTATGCCTGGGTCCTACTCTCAGAAATTTTGATTTAATTGTTCTGGGTGCTGCCTGGGCATTAGCATCTTTAAAATCTGCCTAGTTAAATCGAACCTAACAGTCAAGGCTGAGAACCAATGTTCTGAAAAGAAATACATGTAACAGGGAAACTTTTCAGAAATGAAGTTTCTCTTTCTTTTCTGTAGAAAGAGAGATGCCATAAAGCACCTTGGAACCACGAAGGACTCTGCTTTAGAAGGGCAATTAGCGTGGACTCTGAGGGTGGTTTCTTTCAGACAGGCAGGTGTAGAGGAGCCTCTGGAGTCTGAACTCAGCAGTTACTGTGGACAGAAAAAGGGATGATTAGATGCTTTGGGTTTTGAAAGTTCAAAAGGAAAATCTATTCAATCCTTTGTTGCAGAGCCTCAGAGAGAGAGAAAAAGGAGAGTAGTTCAGGGTCAGCTGATGTCCTGGCAGGTGTCTGCATGTGACTCTCACCTTTGCTTTTGCTGCTCTGTGCTTGGAACTGCCTTCTCCCTCTTATCAAGTTCCCAGATCAAATTTCAACTCTCCTCCCTGCAGTTTTCCATGACACATGGAGTGAAATGAACCTATCTCCATTCTTAGAGTGCTGCCTGTGTATTTCCATTCCCACACTTGTCACATTGTAGTAGTTGTCTGTTTACCTGCCTGTCTTCTTTCCCAGCTAGACTGTGAACTTCCTAAAATCGGGGACTTCACTTTTCATCTTTATGTGATAAATGTGGAGAGTGCCTGACATATGGTAAGTGCTTTACAAATACCTATGGAGCTAATCAGAAACAATAGATAAGGTTCTTAGACTAGTTCACAATCCTGCTTAATTTGTAATGTAATTGAAATAGATATACAAGTGATGAATGGTAGAAAGCAATAATGTGGGATCATATCCATCTTTAAAGTTCTGTGAAATTTGTTTAAACACACAGGATCAATACGAACATTAAATACATAATGCCAGCATTTCTCAGCAGGTTACCAGTCGGGTGCAGGCATCTTGTGCCTGGGGTAGAAGGGGGCGGGAGGCAGGGCTGGGAAGACGGCGGGAGCTCGAGAAGCTGCGTGTGCTGTGGGTGGCATTTGGACTTCTCACTACGGTATTTTGGAGCTCAAGGAGTCCTCCCAGCAGGAAATGACAAAATCATATTAGTCATTTAGAAAAGGATCAATTGGTTAAAAAGAAGCCTAGAAGTTGAGGGCATTGGGAGTTGGCTAAAGTCGATGCTGGAATCTTAGATTGAAAACGGAGAATTGCTGTTGCTGCTGTTTGCTGATTTGGCTCTTCTGCTTTGGTTTGTAGGACATCTGTATCCTTATAATAAACTCCGAGTCCCCCTTTACTTGAGTTATTTTAAGTACATTTCTCTTCCCTACAACCAGATGTGCCCTAGTACAAAAACCAAAATGAATTCTGCTTTAGAGACTAAATCCATGGATAACCACTGATATAACTCCAAATGTGTATAATTCCACATACCCTTTTATTCTTGAAAGCCGATGACAAAGTTTGTATCTCATAGAGGGGGCAGAATAGAGAAAGAAAACAAAAGTGCCTGTCCAGTTTTTCTCAGTGGTTAGAGCATCACCCACAGACCAAAGGGTCACAGGTTTGATTCCTGGTCAAGGGCACATATCTCAGTTGCAGGTTTGATCCCCGGCCCCAGTCTGGGCTCAAGGGAGGCAACCAGTCAATGTGTTTCTCTCACTTCAATGTTTCTCTCTCCCCACTCCTCCCTCCCTTTCTCTCTCTCTCTCTAAAGATCAATGGAAAAAATATTCTCGGGTAAGGATTTTTTTTTTTAAGTGGTAAAGTAGCTGCTTCCATAATTTACTTAAACTTTCTCTCAAATCTTCTCAAATTAATACTTTCTTTTATATACAAGGGAGTACATATGTATAAATATATGCATATGCCAAACATACCAGATTAATGGATAGAGTGTTACTGAGGGAAAATAGAAGGCAGAGGACATGAAATTGCAGCATGAAGTTCCATGTCACACATAGAGAGCAAACAACTTAAAATCTTATTCCGGTAATACTAAAATGTACACATGAACCCTAAACATTGTCTAATTTTTTTCAAGAAATACTAAATAGATGCCCAACGTTTTCATTTTCTTCAGCAATTTGAATTGTTATAAATAACCAAAGGCCCTCTCTAAACCCATGTAGTATTTTAATCAAGGGAAATAGCTTCCTGAATTATATTCCAATTCCAAATGTGAGTGTTTAACACAGTCTTAATTTTCTGAAAGTACTTGGTGGAGTGTGATTCATTTTCCTCTTCTCTCTGACTCAGTTTTGCCACATGAGCATCACTTTTTATGGGCAGAGCCATAGATTCAGGCCAATAGCTCAGCTTCCTTCTCCTTATAAGAGGGTTTGGGGAGGCTTTCTGGATTCAGTGGAACATTTCTAGGCAGGGTTCTGCATCTAAAATTAGGGTCTGAACATGGGATTCTAAGCCGATGAGGTGTGACCCTCTAAGGGAGAGGTCTGCATGCTTTCCCCTCGCTGACCGCCTTTCCCCCAGGATGGACCTCAACTGACTCTCATGAGGAGGAGAGAAAAGCCAGGCGAGGGGGATCTGACCTTCCCTTTCAGCACCTGTGACAGAGGAAATAATTGGAAATCAACAATTAAGTGACCAGTCCAAGGTCAGAAACATGGAGGCCAGGCTGGCTCAGAGAACAGAAGAAGCAAAGCCATAACCATGTAAGGACAAGATAGGATGGTCTAGTGGTTAAGTGCACAGATACTGAAATCAGGGTGCTGGATGCTCAAACTCCAGCCTGCCTTTTATTTACTGAGTTGCTTGACCTCTTCAAGTAATAATTTCCCATCTGAATAGACACATGGCAATAGTACCTCCCTCATAGTACTGCTTTGAAGACTAGATGTGATAACAGATATAAAATGACTTGTTCTAGCTCATGTGTGGCAAATATTTTATGTTAGTAATATAAAACTCGCCAACCTGGAGGAGAGACATGCAGTGAAGAGGCAGGGCCTGGGCAGTAGCATGGAAGGGGATACAGGATAGATATAGGCTGCATCTCATAGCACCTTGTCCTCTACCTTCACCTGTCACAGAAGTAACTTGTGCTCTTCTGGCTGGGCAGCTGCACCAACATGTAATAAAAAGAGATTTGGAGACTCCTCAGAAAGCAGAGAACAGCTGTGTCTTTCTCTGCTGTTCAGCTTATTTTTGTTCCCTGGGAAGGCCACACTAGCTACTGAGATTAAAACATCCCTCCATCTCCCCACCTCGCAAACAACTCTCTCTCCAATGAACCAAGAGCTTGAGTGGCAGCACCAGTGACAGATTACCTGGCTGTCTGGCCCTTGTGTGCTGGTGCCTCTCCTCCCCAACCCCATCTCCATCCTAATTCTGGCTTCCCCGGTCAGACTTCTCTGCATAGCAGCAGAGGGTGTGCTCAGCAGCTCTGCCCAATGACAGATGGACCTGCAGCAGCCCCGACGAGAAGGCCAGGCTTCAGAGCACATTTGGAGGGTATTGCTTCTCAGCTGATAGTAACAGCATTGGATTTTGGATTTTGTTAGGGATGGGCACTCTGTGGTCACTTTTCAGATTAATTGGTTCTTTGTCTACATAACTCTTTTCCCAACTATCCTGTATATTTACCCCCCTCTCCCCTCTCGTCCATCTCCTTATTTGTTCTTGTGAATAATTGCAGATTTCAAAGTATTTGCACACAAAGTCCTCTCTCTAATCTGATGGACAATCAAGCTTAATTGTGAATCCCTTTGGGAGGATTCACATAGGTGAAGCCCCTTAGCCTACAAACCCAATGCCTGCCCAGGGGTAAATGAGGGTCCTCAGCTGCCCTATACATCCTATAGGCATTTCATTCATGTTCAGGGGACCCTTGGTATGGTTATGTGTGCAATCAGACTATTCTTTCCTGGGCCTGGGACCTTGAACCAGGAACATGTCTGACGCCTCTCATTGTCCTATTGCATCCAGGTGATCTTACCTACATGCATATTGATTTTGTAAAGCACATAGACCTGTGGTTGATGGTGACCAAGATATTTATAACATAAGGACTAGACCAGAGCACTAGGGTTTGACAAAGGTGACCCAGAGATTGCTGTGAGCATAGAGAGAGGCGAGCTGGAGCCTCTGAACCTTCCCACCCCAATTCAACAAGAGAAACTCTCTGCTTTTGAGTTGTGTATATTTGGTTCTATGCTGGCTATTCTGTTTGCCTGTTTAAGTCCTTTCTGTGCCCTTCTGTGTCTTGCTCTTTGCCCCCAGGAAGCTGACTTCTGTGGACTGCATCTTTTGGGTTCTCTTGCCCTCTAGCTTTCCAATGGGCTCAGCCAATGACAGGAGTATCAGTAGATTGAGGGCAGAAGGAGAAAGAAGCAGAAGTACTTATTCCACTGACCCTTTCTAGGCTGCGGCTTGTTAATGGCTACATTCCGTTATCAAAGTCCACATCTCCTATCTGATGGCCCCTCCTATAGCCACAGTTCTTGCCTGGCTCTGGTAACCACTCTGCCCACTCTGTTGACCCTCCAGGCCAAAGGATCCATGCCATCCCACTGTGGCTAGCCCTGTGATGCTTTCCCTTCCTTTGCAGTTGTCCCTTTACCCTACCCAACTTTTGTAACTAGTCCCTTCATTAAACCCCCTTCACTCACACTTTTTTTTAAAAAAATATTTTATTGATTTTTTACAGAGAGAAAGGGAGAGGGATAGAGAGTTAGAAACATCAATGAGAGAGAAACATCAATTCAGCTGCCTCCTGCACACTCCCTACTGAAGATGTGCCCGCAACCAAGGTACATGCCCTTGACCGGAATCGAACCTGGGACCCTTCAGTCCGCGGGCCGACGCTCTATCCACTGAGCCAAACCAGTTAGGGCTCACTCACACTTTTTGAGCTTCCCATTGGTGTTTGAATCTTCCATGCTAGGACTGTGGCTGATTCGGTCTTCTATTGTAAGATTTTGTTTAGTAAAAGAGTCTACTGCTAAATTGAGTTCGGAAAACCACAACACTAGATCAATCAGAAGCATTGTAAGAACAAATGCACATTCTTTGTGAGGGTGAAATTACCTGATGGCTAAAGCAATACCATAAAAAAACCATCAACCTACATGATTTTTAGCATACATTTTAAAGTTTATATTGAGGGATACAGTAAATTCAGTATTAAATTTAATTACTAAATAGAGGCTAATGACTCTGGAATCAGACAGACTTGAATCCAGACTCTGACACTTACCATCTGTGTGATATTAAGTAAGTTATTTAACTTCACTAAGCCTCAGCTTTCTCATCCGTAAAATGAAGTACAGTTGGCCAACAACATGGGTTTGAATTGCACGAGTCCTCTCCTACACAGATTATTTTCACTAATACTATAAATGTATTTTCCTTAATAACATTTTCTTTTCTCTAGCATACTTTATTGTAAGAATATAGTATATAGTGTCATGAGCATCTCTGTTGCCAACCATGAGCGAGCTGTTGGTGTGCAGGTGACTTGGCATGGCTCTCCGACTATAGCTGTGTCAGTGTGTTGCAATGCCATCTCGTACCAATCTGCCTACTGGAATCCCCAGTCGTAAGGGAAATACTCAATGCTCTCCAATACAGATGATGGCTACATTTCCCTTCCGTTTAAGAAAGCTCTCCTGAGAGCTCATGTATGACCACTGTACTTGCCACAGTGTTGGTTTTGATTGGTGCCTTTCTGTTTATCATATGCTCTCTCCTGCTGGTGGGCTATATCAGCAAAAGGGAGGGGGACCACGAGGGTCCAGTCTTATTCATTGGCATCCTGGTGTTCCTGCCAGGATTGTCCACCTGCACATCGCCTATACTGCATCCAAAGGCTACCAAGGTTACTCCTACAATGATGTTCCAGACTTTGATGATTAGCACCCACCTCAGCCCTGAGGAGCAGAGTCAGATGGGACTGAGCTCAGCTTTAATGGACATAAGACACTGGGGGGTAGGGGAGGCCAGGGGATTGTCAAGGGTGGGGGAAAAAAAGGAGACATATGTAATACCCTTTGTAATACTTTAAGCAATAAAACAAAACAAAACAAAACAAAACAAAACAAAAGAGCACATGCAGAAATGATGGCTAAGGACTAAGGAATTCTGCAGTTTGCAGATGTTTAACAAAACATTGGCCAGGTTTTATGGGTCCATCCTAAAGATGTTAACTGAGCTTACAATTAGCTAATTAGGGCATGCTCCGTTTTTCATCTCCTGGCCCTGACAAAAACTTGACAAGTTTTTGCACATGAACTTGTATCGTGGAAGAATAGCAATGTTTATTGGAAAAAATGGGTAGTTTTTCTATAGTGGAAAGTGTTTCTGCCGCCACCTTTTTTAGAGCTGAGCATTTATTTTAAATAGTCTTTTTCGTCAGTTTGTTCTTGCGGCAAATGGAAGAATGCAGTATGTCACATTTCTTATTATTAAGTAATTTATTTTGAAAATATCTAAGTATCTTATCTCCTATCCCTTAATTTCATGTTCTAATGGAAGACCTTGGCAAAATCAATTATTGGTGTGAATGCATCTGTAATATTTTTTACTTGCTTTCTTACTAAGAACAACCAGGAATTTTTTAAACTTCAGAGCAAATTTTCAAAATGTAAACACTTTCTCTGTTCGCCACTCCTTGGCCAACCCTGATCTGGTTCACCAATCAGTTGGGCACTATATAATTTGGGTAGTTCTATCCTTTATAGATTAAGATGTTCTGTATATCATGTCTTTAAGGACTGGACATTTGGCTGTTTTCTAAGGAAAAATGTAGATAAGTGGTTGTTCTTTAGAGTTTATAACCCCATTGTGAGCACCTTGTATTACTAGTATAATGTCATTCTGTTGAAGATCACAAGATTTAGCCTCGATCCCTAGGGGACTAGACTGCCTTAATTTGATTCTATTTCCTAGGTTGCAAAAAGTGACTTATGTTCAAAAGAAATTAAAATGTGAAAATCTAAAAAAAGAACATAATATCAATACAAAATAAGTGCTAACTAGCTATTTATATTATTGATAAGGCTTCTGGTCAACAGTAAGCTAGTAGTAGTTATGTTTTTAGGGAGTCAAGAGTTATATATGAATTTTAAACTGCATGGGGGGTTGGTGCCCCTAACCCTGCACTGTTCAAGGGTAAACTCCCTACCTCATGAAATTATTGGGAGAATTAAATGAGATAATGTATAGAGTGATGAGCTTGATATTTAGCTTGATACCCAATAATTTAACTCTTGCTTTTATTATTTACTAGAGGCCCGGTGCACAAAATTTTGTGCACAGGGGGGGGGGTGTCCCTCAGCCTGGCCTGTGCCCTCTCGCAGTCTGGGACCCCTCGCTCCTTACCACCTGCCTGCAATCGAGGTGGGAGAGGCTCCTGCCATCGCCACTGTGCTCACTGGCCATGAGCCAGGCTTCTGGCTGAGCAGCACTCCCTCTGTGGGTGCGCACTGACCACCAGTGGGCAGCTCCTGCATTGAGCGTCTTCCCCCGGTGGTCAGTGCATGTCATAGCAACTGGTCGTTCTGCCATTCAGTCAATTTGCATATTAGGGTTTCTGTATATAGGATAATAATAAAATGCAAAGAATATAACAACTCAGCAAAAGTCAACATTTTAAAGAAACAGTAGCTTGCAACTTAAAGGTCTGGATGGGGAAGTAAAAAGTGCTTCACGTAGATAAACACCATAGGTGTTTCTTCCTGGAGCTTGTAAGTGTTTAAATCATCTGTACTGTCCTCCTGTCCAAAGATCTATGGTGAGCCCACATGCATTTTGTGCCAGAAGAGACTCACTGGTGCCATCAGTAAAGTTAGCCAGGCATACCATACAAAATGCAGAGAAAGTAGAAGTTACCTGAGGAGGTTACCAATGCTGGAGCTCCTCCTTCAAACCTTGGCCCGCATGTTGTGCTCTCACAGAGATCTACCCCTGACCTATTTAAAACTGCAACTCACTCTGAATGCCCAGAACTCCTGATCTATCATGCCCTGCTTTTTTGTTTGTTTTCTTTACTCCATTTCACCCATCACCTGCTATCATACCATGCAATTTGTTTAGTACATTTCTTGCTTATTGTTTGTCTCCCCAAGTTTGAATATAAGCTCCATAATGGGAGGATATATATATATTTTTTTTTGCCTTGTGCACTGATACTTATCAACTCAGTACTCAATAGATATTTGTTGAATGCTATCGAGTCATCTTTGCATTACACCCTGTGTGAGACTTGGCTACTCAAGTATATCTCTATCTCTATCTCTATCTCTAGCTCTAGCTCTAGCTCTAGCTCTAGCTCTAGCTCTAGCTCTATCTCTATATATAGCTCTAGCTCTAGCTCTAGCTCTAGCTCTAGCTCTAGCTCTAGCTCTAGCTCTAGCTCTAGCTCTAGCTCTAGCTCTAGCTCTAGCTCTAGCTCTAGCTCTAGCTCTAGCTCTAGCTCTAGCTCTAGCTCTAGCTCTAGCTCTAGCTCTAGCTCTAGCTCTAGCTCTAGCTCTAGCTCTATCTCTATATAAAAATAAAGAGGTAATATGCAAATTGACCCTCACACCATAATGCCATCACAAGATGGCTGCCCTGCCCAGCCCCTCCCCCGACCCCACCCCTGATCAGCCTCTTCCACCCCAATTGAGGTGGGGTGGCTAGCCAACCCCTCCAACCCCCCATGGCCCCTCACCCAGGCCAGCCATGCCCCCACGCTTTCCCAGGGCTGGGGGTATCCCAGGCAGGCTGCAGGCATGGTGTTGGTTCAGAGGCAAGGTCCTGGCTGTCCTTGGCCTAGAGAATCCAGAAAACCTCAGCAGTGACCAAAGACCAAGGCCGAGTGGAGAGGTCACTGCTGGTGCTTATGGGTCAAAGTGCCAGGAGGAGGCAGAGCATCTTGAACCTGCAACCCCAGCATCTGCACACCAAGCCTTGGGGCGCACCACGCCGGTGGCACCTGTGGGTGAAAGGGGGAGAGAAGGGAGTTGCGGTGCAGAGCTGGGAGGGGCCTAGAGTTTTTAGGAGCAGCCCACCTGCTGAAGTTGCTGTGACCTGCGTGCTCGGGCTTGGTCAAAGCCCCTGGTCAGCTCTGCCACTTGTCTTCCAGGTGCGGTTAGCCCTGAGCCAGCTGGCATTGCACTCAGAGAAGCAGCTGTCACTGGGCTCCGTTAAATAAGAGAAATCCAAGAGCCGAGAGTAAATATCCTCCCAGCCCCTTCCTACCCCCCAGGTGAGGAGGGCTGGGGATGGGGGTAATGGAAAACGGCTGCTGCTTTGCATTTTATAATGAAAAGACTCCTGCTATGTAGAGAGGAGAGCTGATTC
>NW_005367587.1:6327039-6332829 GCF_000412655.1 Myotis brandtii
CCTAAGCCAGCCGGTCGTTATCTCCCGAGGGGTCCCAGACTGCGAGAGGGCACAGGCCGGGCTGGGGCACCCCCCTCCCCCGCCCCCCGAGTGCACAAATTTTTGTGCACCAGGCCTCTAGTATATATATAAAAGGCTAAGTGTCCATCCTTCCCTCTGGCTGGTAGCTATGATGCACACTGACCACCAGGGGGCAGACGCTCAACGCAGGAGCTGCCATGATGCACACTGGCCATTTAAAAATAAACAGCACCACGGACCTGGCACCAACAAACACTTGGCTTCTCCCAAGTGGGACACAGGCCCCACCACCACCCCAGAGAGACACCCCACCAAATTGCAGGTAATGCTGCCAAGACCCCATGGCACCAAATGCATCCCACAGCCCAGCCCGGAAACAGTCGCTGTGGGTGCCAGGTAATGACATCACATAGCAACGCCTGGCTTCCTCTTTTTAGCAACCAGCCTCCTTGGAGTTTCTTCAGCCCAGGAACCCGACTTGCTTTATAGCCAAGTGCAAGCATTTTACAGTTTAACCAAATGTTTGTGAATCGTTTTCCCGTGCCTTATCTCATTTGATCCTCACAGAAGTCCTGGAGTAGGTACATAGGAGACTCAGTAGAATCCAATTTTCTTTTCATTAGCAAGACAACAGAAATTTAGAAAGTTTAGAAACTTGACCTGACTGAAAAGAAGTAAGAAACGATGGAACTTGAAAATGGCTTCAGGTTTTCTCACTGTGCAAGAGATTTTTAAATTGTATTCAATAGATGTTTCCATCAGTTTAAGAGATTGCTTATCATTAATGTCTGGCCTCAAGTTGAATTGTGTCTATTTAGCAATCTGACACAAAATGGGCACTCAGTAGGTATTAGTCCTGTGTTTAACTGTGTGTTGGATATAGCTTTTTTTTTTTTTAAGAAAAAAATCAGTCTTTGTGAACATGCATCAGTGTGGGTGTATACTCAAGGCACATCTGTGCTTGAGAGCAGTGTTAAAAGCCTTCAACTATCTATTTGCAGCTTATTAGAGAGAAGACATTAATTGCTTCTTTAGTATTCCCTTCTCACTTCAAGTGTTCCCCCTCATTTCCTTCCCCCACCCAAGAGTGACACATTTAGTAGTCTAAGTTTTAACCATTTAAGTTGTCTCCCACATTGAATGCTTGATAAGACAGAAGCAAAGCCCAGCAAAACATTTCTTGGTCGATACAGATCCTGTTTGTACTGTCCCCCTCACTCTCTCCATTAGGGAACCTTGTGATTCCCATCCAAATTATTTTCTAAAGTAAACAGGAACCCTATTTACTTGCTTTCTTCTGATCAAAGGTGAGATTGGAAATCAGCCTGATAATTCATCACTTTAGGTCCAAAGGCATAGTTCAAAAAGCTGGAACTAAGTCCAAGACAAAGGATCTGTGATGGAAAATACTTGATACTGAGCAGAAGCATCTTGGAAGGAGAAACTAGAGGGAGGAGAGTGTTTATAGGGTACCTGTGAAAGGAATTGTTAAGGGTTCTTATCTGCTCTTGATGGCTATTACCTGTTTTCTGAAGACCATGGAAATAAAGTATCCTACTAAGAGATAGCAAATAGGTTCCATCTTATGAGCCAACTGTGTTTGGTTATGGTAGTGACAGAAACAGGGTTTCTTAGAGTATGGTCCCCCCCCCCCTCCCCCCCGCAACAACATTAGCATTACCTAAGAATTTGTTAGAAATGCAAATTATTGGTCCTTCCCTTAGATCCATGGTCGGCAAACTGCGGCACGCGAGCCACATGTGGCTCTTTGGCCCCTTGAGTGTGGCTCTTCCACAAAATACCACGGGCGGGCATGCACGTACAGTGCGATTGAAACTTCATGGCCCATGCGCAGAAGTCGGTATTTTGTGGAAGAGCCACACTCAAGGGGCCAAAGAGCCACATGTGGCTCGCGAGCCGCAGTTTGCCGAGCTGCAGTTTGCCAAACACTGCCTTAGACCTACTACATCAGAAACTCTGAGATAATCTCTGTTTTTAAAAGGTCCTACAGGTGCTTCTGATGCACACCAGTGTTTAAGAACAACTGGTTTAGAGGACTGTGTTGAGAAGGATTCTAATCAGACCTCAGAAGAGCGGGGGGGGGAATGTAATAATCTCTTAGTGATATCTACCATGAGCATAGGAGGAGGGTGACAGTGAGAAGTCCATGTATTTGTGATCTCACTTCTAGACAAAATTGATAAATATAATGCAAATGAGTATTTTAAAGAAGCATCCCAGGTAGTTTCCAGATCATCTGGCCCCATAATCTGGTTTTGTCTCACTTTAGTGTGGACACTGGGTGTGAGGAGAGCAGGAAGAAGGCAGAGGGAGCAGTGTGGGTGACCTAGGTGAGGGCTTGTGGTGGTCATAGCCAGAAAATGCATAGTATGAATAAAGAAAACAAATCAATTTAAGAAACACTAAAAAGTGAACTTGATAGAACTTGGCGATTGGATTTGGAGAATGAGAGAACCATTAAGGACAGTGCCTGGATTTCTTGTTTGAGCAATTAAGTAGACAGTGATGCTAGCTGCCAATGTAGGAGACAAAAGAGGGGCAGATGTAGCGGAAAGAGTTCAGCCTGGACACATGGAATTTCAGGTGCCTGGGGCCCATCCAAACTGAGATGTCCCAGAAACAGTTTAGTGAACAGGCTCTAGCTCGGACCCTATCCAGGTGAGAAATATAACATTTGGATATTATTCATGTAAAGAAGGAAGTCCTGGAATGAGCTGAAAATCACGCAGAGAAAGTGGAGAGCAAGTGGAAAGAAGGACTCAGGACAGAACGTTGAGAAAAAACAGTTTTAAGGAGCAATCCCAGGAATAAAAACTACAAAAGATATTAAGAAAGAGATAAAGAATATTAACGAGTTCTAAGAAGCAATTCTGAATTTTTGTCTCATTGTGTCCAAAATTTGTATTTATACTTAATTATTGTATACATTTATCTTTGCCATGAAATATTTCAGACAGTCAAAGAGGTATAGACTAGAATAATGCAACAAACACCCAGGGGCCCCCTTACTGCTTGAGCACAGTTGAAAGCTCTCTGTGCATCCCTCCTCATGCACTCTCCCCACCTCTCCCTCAGGGCTAACCCATTCTACAATTCCCATGGTCTTTACCCTCTTATGACACTTCATGGTGTCATCATGCAAAATGAAATACCTTCTTCCATTACTCAAATGCCAAAGAAATGAGCATCTACAAATTGCCTTTCAAAGGTCTGCTTCTCTTATCAAACACCACTCACACTTCGATTGCTAAGTGTAGCCAGTTGTCGGTTCATTGTCTCCCAGCGCCTCATGCAGTTCTCTTTGCCCAGCTTTGTGGTGCTGGAGCTGGATGCTGTAACATTTTAAATTTGCCAACTCGTGCAATATTATCCTTGCCAATAGAGGGCACTGCAGCAGGCAGGGGCCCCTCTTCCTGGTTCTGGTGTGCTTTTCCTTCTTGCTCCTGCCCTGTGTCCATTGACTTACAGGCCATCTTTCACTGGCACCTCAGTCGGCAGTTTCCCAGGAGTCTCACTGGGGTCCTCTCTGACCCCAGCAGAGTTTTCTGCCCTTCAGCCCCAGTGTGCAACACCCATATCGTCCCACCATTCAGTGGGCTCTAGTCAATCCTCCCCAACAAGGTCTGGCCCTCCACCTTGGGGCAGGATTGCTTCCTTAGGTGCTCTGCCCCGGCCCAAGAAGTAGTGACTACTCCATATGTCTGCCTTCCCTTTGGAGTTCTCTTTATCCATTAGCAACTAACTCTCTGTTACCATTAATAATTCTTTATATTAAACTTGCCTTGTTCAAATGATTGTGTAGATTCTGTCTCCTCACTGCAACCTGGCTAATACAATAAGCAGAAGAAAGAGCACTTGTTTGTGGCCACAGGTTCTGACTTTGTACTTTCCTTAGTGGTGACATATTGGAAAGTCATTTCTGAATTTAAATTCCTCGTCGATGAACAGGGGATGGGACACCTCCTCTATCTCCTACCAGGATGGTTTCAAGAATCACATTGGATAATGGATGTGACTTATTAAGGGGTAAGATACGGGATACATATTCAGTACAAGTCCAAGTAAGAAAAACTGAAGGGTTAGGGAAGAATAAAAGGAGGTGAAGTACAAAAGTATTGGGGAGCAAGACTCTTGGGGGGTGGCATTTATGGCTTCATGTCACCTGAAGCTTCCTCTCTCTCTTTCTTCTGCTCTGTGGAGTAAAAAAAAAGAAAGACTCTGAGAACAGGGAGCTTGACAAAAACAAGGTTCTTTCCTTTAATGATCTTATAAATCTAGAAAGAAATGGCTTTATATGAGACGTCCTGTGCTGAGTAGGAGGCTTGGTGCCAAGGAAACCTAGATGCTGAGAATAAACCAACTACAGGGGCTTTTGATTAATCCAAAATTCAGGGTGAACTGATATAATTGCAATAAGGATCAGAGAGAAAGATACTAAATTATACTTTAGGGTTTTTAAATGTTATTGTCTTGGCTTTAAAACAATTATCTAGAGAACCAAGATGGCGGCAAAGGTAAACACCTATACTTGCCTCTCACAACCACATCGAAATTACAACTAAAAGGCAGAACAACGACCACCCACAACCACAGGAAAGCTGGCTGAGTGGAAGTTCCACAACCAGAGAGGTGAAGAAAGCGCATTGAGATTGGTAAGAGGTGCGGAGGCGTGGAAAGTGCTGGCACCTGGATGTGCTGCTCTTTTAATCGGGAGGGAGATACTACAAACTCCTTGCTCTGAACGCCAGTTCTTGGCGAGACTCTGGGGGACCCAGACACATACAGGGAAAAACTGGACTGTCTGGCATTGGGACAGGAAAGTGAGGGCGGCTTTCTCTCAGAGGTGCTTGTAGCGATTATTGTTCCTGCACGAGGGGTGCAGGACACGGAGACCTGGGGACCTCTCTGGTGCAGGGCTGACTGGCAGCCATTGCTGTTTGCTCCACCCTGGTGATTCTCAGAGACCCCGCCCCATCCAATTTACAACCCCACCCAAGCTGTGCACAGTGGCTTTTGCATATGAATGGCCTGTCTTTCTCTGCCTAGAACCTGTAAAACTGCAGCTGGGTCAGAGAGTCCCAGAGCTTCCAAAAGAAGGCCCAAGGCCCGGCAGCAGCAGCCTGCCTTGCTTCATAGCAGGGCCTCATCTGGGCACTTCCAAACCCCATACAAAGAGAAGAAATCTGAAGATGTCTCTGTAGCTCCTGCTGGGTGGCCTCAGGCAGTGGCTGACCTTGCACATCCTTGGAGATCCAAGAGCCAGTGTATCCAGTGGTCATAGTGTGACCATACCAGATTACAACTCTTCACATCCATAACAGACACACTCAAGGGGAAGACTCAGTGAGCACCAAAGCCCCACTGAAGCAAGTCCTGTCATATAAGGGTGTCTCCTATGCAACAGATCTTCCAGTTTAGACACAGCTGGTCATCACAGCCAATTGGCCTGGAGGTCAATTCCTCCCAGTGATACCAACAGCAATCAAGGGTTAACTACAACAAGACTGTGCACACAGCCCACAAAGGGGTGCACCAAGAGCGCCCACCTCAGGTGACTGAGGAGGCTGAGACACTGGGCCCTATAGGACACCTAGCACACAAGGCCACTCTATCAACTCAAGGAGACTAGCAGCTACCCAGTACATAGAAACAAACACAGGGAAGCACCCAAAATGTGGAGACAGAGAAACAAATCACAAATGAAAGAAATGAATGAAAGCAAAATATTGGATATAGAGTTCAAAACCA
>NW_005367587.1:6333345-6336244 GCF_000412655.1 Myotis brandtii
TGTCAGCTGATTTCTCAACAGAAACTATGCAGGCCAGAAGGGAGTGGCAAGAAATATTCAAAGTGATGAATAGCAAGAACCTACAACCAAGATTAATTTACCCAGCAAAGCTATCATTCAGAATTGAAGGTCAGATAAAGAGCTTCACACATAAGAAAAAGCTAAAGGGGTTCATCACCACCAAATCAGTATTATATGAAATGCTGAAAGGTATCCTTTAAGAAAGGAAGAAGAAGAAAAAGGTAAAGATACAAATTATGAACAACAAATACACACCTACCAACAAGTAAATCTAAAAATCAAGTGAATAAATAATCTGATGAACAGAATAAAGTGGTGAATATAATAGAATCAGGGGCATAGAAAAAGAGTCAACTGACTATTCTCAGGGGAATAAGGGGTGTGGGGGTGGGGGAAGAGACTGGACAAAAATCGTACAACTATGGATGAGGACAGTGCGGGGGATAAGGGCAGAGGGTGGAATGGGAACCGGGTGGAGGGGAGCTATGGGGGGAAAAAAGAGGAACAACTGTAATAATCTGAACAATAAAGATTTATTTTAAAACAAACAAACAAACAAATAAATAAATCTAAAGTAATAAAATATGACTTTTCCTGATCTATAAAGAAGTTGAAAAATCATCACTGACAAGTGATTTTAAACATACATGAATGAGAATACTAAACTATATTTCAACAACATTAGCATATTTCCCTTGCCTATACAAATTGTCACTGAAGTTCTATTTATCTGGTGTTATTGCATAATCAGCTGCTTTAACTTGGCAATGAAATGAGCCCATAGGACTAGAAATTTGTTTACATTTAACTCTGTGGAGACCCCTCCCTATATTGGTACATGCTCTAGGTTAGCAGTGGGCAAACTACGGCCCGCGGGCCGGATCCGTCCCGTTTGAAATGAATAAAACTAAAAAAAAAAGACCGTGCTAGAAATTTGTTTACATTAACTCTGTGGAGACCCAACCCTATATTGGCACATGCTCTAGGTTGTCATTTATGTACAAACTGGCTAATTATTTATATTTTTGTTTGTTTCCCCTATAGCAGATTGATGAAACCAGTATAATTCTAAGAAGGAATGCAATTCTAATTAAAAAAAAAAAAGATTCACAAATACTGTCAAATAAACTGTACAATCCCAATGCTACCAGGATGACCAAGCACATTTTTATGTGTAAGAAGTGTACTATAGTTTGTTTTTAAAAAGGAATTCTTCATGGATATAAGAGAGGAAGAATCACAGAGGGACAAGTTGTTTTTCCCACCATTTTATCACCACATGTTCTGCTGTTCCTTCTGCAAAGTGAATGCAGAGAGGAACCCAATTAACTTTCTTGAGTAATCAAATGTTTAAAACAAGTAAATACACAAAAACCTTTTAGCAACCTTCATTTGTAGGCAAGGTAACCACAAACAATCAATCAATAAGATGACTAAGCACTTGTAAGAAGATTGTATTTGTCACAGGGCTCTGTTGCTTACTGACAGTACATCTGACTGGCTTCCTGGCCCCAGATTCCCCCAACCCAGGTGGCTGCTCCTTTGCAAATTCACCTAGATCTTCCTAGGTTTCTGGATGATCCTGAAAGTTCTCCTGTTCCCCAAGTTCTAGACTTATCCCAAATCAATCCATTCTGCCACCATTTCAAGCCTTAGAATGGAGAGGCATTATGTGCAACATGGTGTAATGCGTTAGTGTTTGCCTGAGCATTGGAGACAGATTTGCCCGCAAATTCTGGTTTGGGCACTTCCTGGCTCTATGACTTTCAATGAATCACTTAACCTTTCAGAGCTTCAATTTTTCCTTATCTACAAAAGGGAAATAACAAGGAATATCCAAGGATTAGTAATAATATCTGTAAATGCACGTACAAGAATGCTCAATATTAGGTACTCAATAAGTGGTAGCTATTGCTAGGGCATTTAAAATTCTTAAGACTACTACTTCATTTGTCCATCACATGTTATCTTTAATCAAGACTCCTTTTGGAATCAGGCTATACACAGGTAATGGGATCTTGATAGGAAGAATCAGTGAGGCATTGTGTCTCAAAGTACTTATTGGCTACTCAGGAATAAAGAGTCATTAAACTGTCAAAAGTGTGTCCAATTATTTTTTATGTGTGTGTGTGGGGGGGTGGGGGGGAGACAGACCCTGAAATAGAAGAGGACAATACCTGCACATTGAGTTAATTGTCAAATATGTGTTCACCTTCTGTAGACAGAGAACCTTTATTGGATACTAATGTAAGTAACTTGGAAGCTATCTGCAAGATCACAGGCGTGTAGTTCCTTCCTTCTAAGGACTCTGTATCTCATGGCCTAACTCTGCTTCCTCATGTCATCACATCATCATAAAGTTGAAAGCTTCACAGAGATCTTTAAAAAACTAGAAGTTACAAAACATCCAAACACTACTCATAACAAAAAGTTATTTATTAAAAAAATTATTTTTAAAAATGTCTTCTGTTCAAAAAAAGAAGCAAGGGAACAAAAAGAATGCAAAGAATGCTGAAGGCACATTAAAACCTTGTAGTAAAACTTGATAGGATGAAGTAGAAAGTTCCTTTGAGAGTTAAAAAAACTTCAAGAAACAGCAATTGTTATTGATGATCTTAATGTACTTAGAAAAACAGGAACAAACTTAAGGTTGTATTTTTTCAGTTTAATTGCAGAGCTACAAACTCCGGAATATTTTAAAACCATGGTATTTAACATCTGAATAAAATCATGCAGTTTTGTTAGATATTTGCCAACTAAATGATGAATAAAAATCAACTTTAAATATATTTTGAGACTCAAAATGTATTTCTAATGATAGAACCAAAGAACATGAGTAATGGACTTTTTTTATTGTTTAAAGTATTATATGTTCATT
>NW_005367587.1:6337397-6364245 GCF_000412655.1 Myotis brandtii
GTGTGCAGGAGGCAGCTGATCGATGTTTCTCTCTCATCGATGTTTCTAACTCTCTATCCCTCTCCCTTCCTCTCTGTAAAAAAATCAATAAAATATATTTTGTTAAAAATAAATAAATAAATGAATAAAGATAAACAATCTAATCAAAAAATGGGCAATGGACCTAAATAGACACTTTTCGAAAGAAGTCGTACAGAAGGCAGAGAGATATTTGAAAACATGCTCAAAGTCACTAATCATTGGAGGGATGCAAATCAAAACAACAATGAGGTACCATCTCACACCTGTCAGAATGGCTATCATCAACAAATCAACAAACCACAAGTGCTGGCAAGGATGTGGAGTAACAGACTTTTATTCAGAAACAGGAGTAATTGTCATTAGTCAATTCCAAATGAAAAGAAAAAAAAGAAGCCAGCACTATGACCATATTCTACAGGACTAGAAAGCAAGTGGTATCACCTTGAAGGGACAGATGGGATCCAATGGATAATTCTAGTTGCAGAGCAGCACTGTGATGTCTGAGTGAGGCTACAACAGCAGTTATAAGGCACAGACTCTCCAAAGAGCAGGAAGCTCCAGAATGAAAGTAGAGTACTAGAAGAAATACATACCTATTTCCTGGGGAGGAGCCAGATGCCAGGTTCAGACATCTGGTTGAAGGTCGAATGTGGCACCAGAACACCTGTGATGTACAAGGAAGTAAATAGGATTGATGAGGAATTAAGGAACTGGATATGTTTAATGGAGAGAGGGATGAAGAAATAGAGCCAGAACAGCATGACATCACTCAGGATCACTGATCAGGAGCAGAGTAGGGGACACACGGTGAGACTTCAGAATCCAGCCAGCAATTGCTTCTAAACATGAGCTTGTGGGCTTGGCCTAATTTTCACAATGTCAGCCAGAACCTTCTGCCTGCTATTTTCAATTCTTAAAGTGGTCAAGCCTGGCCAGGTGGACAACAGTGTGAGTCTTGGCAAGCAGCATCTTTGTGATTTGATATTGCAAAAACAGAATGTATTCAGGTAGTAGGTCCCAGAACACAGTCCTGGATTCTGCCAAACAAATATGTCCTGAAATATGCTGGAAAGGCCTTTACACAGCAAGGTATTGGCACCTCTTGCTTCTCATCTAAGATGTCCCCACCTTCTTCAGCCAGTGTCAAAATTAAACATTCACCGCAAACCAAGACATAACCTGATTCACGATAAAGCAGAAAATTGTTTCAATTTGGGCAATCCTGTAATTTTTAGAAGGCTATGAAATGGGAAAAATAGGGTATCAGATACCCAGATTCAATTGAGGATTTCTTCATTCATCTCAGTTATTGATTTATATAATAATCTCAGGCAAGTAGCCTTGGATGAGAAATAAATCTACAACTGCATTTATAATTCTAAATGGATATATTGGTATTATATCTTGCTCTCTGAGTTGGGGACACCTTAACCTCATTCCAAAGTCTGACAATTGTGTTGTCATATGAACTGGGAGTGTTTGTTCTGGCTTACCTAGATGAACCAGTAAGTATACCTAGCTAAAATACGGAAACATATCTGAAGCATTGCAGGTTGAAGCTGCATGGAACACCAATCAGAAATCATACTGTTTCAATTCTGCCTCCTAAATATCTCCCAAATCAATCCACATTTTCTTTCTAGACCTATTAGTGCCATTATCCTAGTTTAGGGCCCATCACCTGGATTATTTAAACAGCTTCTTAATTGGCCTTCAGTCTTATTTCCCCTCGTTTCGTCCAATGTCTTTTCCATACTATGGGAGTTATGGTTTTTCTAAATATTTAACCTGATCATTTCACTTCCCTAGTTAAAACCTTAAATGGAGCCCTAGTTCTCTTGGGATAAAACCCATATTCCTTGAAATGGTCTACAAAGATTTTTATGACCGCCTTATCATTCACTTCACCAATTTGAATTTCATATTCCAGCCCCACTGGACAACTTTCATCTCCCAAATACCATGTTTTCTCACCTCTCAGTCTTTCACTTTATGTTCTCTCTGCCTGTAACATTCTTCATGACCTCTCTCCTACCTCTCTCCCCCTTCAACTTTCATGGCTTGTTGCTACTTGCCCTTCAGGTTTAGTCAGACACTATTCGTGCTCACCAGTGTCCACTTTTCCTTCTTCATTCTTGGCACATGGATTATATTTTCTAGCCTCCTTTGCAGTTAGGTGTGACCATGTAACTAAATAAAATGTGGTAGAAGTGATGTGTTACTCTCAGGCCTGGTCCATAAAACTTCCCCACAAGTAAACCTTGCTCTCTTTCTCCATCCACCACCTGACTGGGAAGCATTCAGAGGACTTTGAGGAGGACAGAGGTCTAAGATGAAGGTGCCTGAGGCTTTCATTTGACTTTGACATGAGCAAGAAGTAATTCATTAGTGTTTAAGCTGCTGAAAAATTGAGGTGTCTTTGGTTCAGCAGCTGGCATTACTTTCCTTAAGCAACACTAAATCATAGCTTAGTTTTAAATATCTGTGTTCTGGGACCTACTACCTGAATACACTTTGATTGATAATATCTGTCTTCTCCACTCTGCTATAAATTCAGTAAAAACAGAGACCATTATTTTATTCACTATTGTATCTCAGTTCTTACTACAGGGTATGTACACAATGCATAAACAAACCAAAAATATGTGTTGAATGTTAAAGTAATGGGCTTTATTTATTTTTGAAATTTATCTTCATTATTGAAAATATTACAGATGTCCCTCCTTTATTCCCCCACTGACCCCACTCTACCCCACTCTCACACACTGCCCCCCACCCCTAGCCTTCACCACACTATTGTCCTATTGTCTGTGTTCATGGATCATGCATATATACATATAAGTTCTTTGGTTAATCTCTTCCCCCACACCTTCCGCGATTCATCAGTCTATACCATGCTTCCATGTCACTGGATCTATTTAGTTCATCAGTTTATTTTGTTCACTAGATTCCACATATGAGTGAGATCATGTGATACTTATTTCTCTCTGACTGGCTTATTTTGCTTACTTTATATTGAAGCTTACAAGATTCAAATTTGAGTTTTCAAAAGTTAAACATATAAGATTAAATTTGGAAAAGTTCACTTAATTCCTTTTCATAACAGAGAGGAAACCATGAAAAATTGGAAAATTCTTACATCCATGCAAGCAAACAACTTTAAGAGACAAAAATCCTCATGTTGGGAGCAAGAACATTAATACGAGTATCTCACTCTGGCGCTGTAGCTGGTCTGCTTTTTGATTTTACTTAGAAGAGGCAACCATGATAAGGATATCTTTCCCTGGAGTGTCAAGAAGCTTTTGAAAAGCCGAAATAGGTTCTGATGTTTCTTATCAGTTTTTAGAGCCCCAGGCATTTCAAGCCTGTTCAAAGTGGCAGTTGACATGGTCAATAATGTTTGGAGCACTTTGTTACAGGACCATAAAACAATAGTCATCTACTTATGAGAAAATTGTTGCTAAGAGAAAGAAACCTGTCTTCTCTGTAACATTAATATAAAGCAATTTGTACTTCTTGGATAAACTGGATCTCTATATTCGGCCAAGTTATTTGAGTGTGTGTGTTAACTGATCATCATGCTCTCTCTTAACAGTGGTCTCTGGAAATGATATCATGAATGAATTTTTAGAGTTCTGGGGAAAGATAAAGAGAGAAGAGAGAGATCACATACTAAAATATTTTCTGTGTAAATAGAAAGCCTAATGTTTTCATATTTCATGGATCTTCTTCAACTAATAGAAATTATACAATTGATTTTTACTGAAATTAATTGTGCCATGGACAAGAGTGGGTAGGAAGAAAGTGGTATTCATAATTTATTATGGTTTTATATTTCTTTTATTCCTAAGAAATTATTAGATCTCTGTCTCACGTTTGCTAAAGGAATTCAGAAAACATTATTTCAAATTGTCTATTTAAGGCAAACACCATTAGTTGTCTGCTCTAAATCCATTCTTATTTCTTCCTTGCTGATGGGAGCCTGACCATATAATCCAGCAATTCCACTTCTAGGTGTATATTTGAAGAAAACTAAATCACCATCTTGAAGACTATCTGCACTTTCATGTTCATTGCAGTATTATTCACAATAGCCAAGGTATGGAAACATCTTAGTGTGCATTGATGAATCAATAATTAAAGAAGTTGTGAGATATATAAAATTAACCTATCTAATAAAAGAGTAATATGCAAATTGACCATCACTACAACACACAAGATGGCCGCCCCCATGTGGACACAAGATGGCCGGCAGGGGAGGACAGTTGTGGGCAATCAGGCCAGCAGGGGAGGGCAGTTGGGAGGGATCAGGCCTGCAGGGGAGGACAGTTATGGGCCACCAGGCCTGCAGGGGAGGGCAGATGGGGGGACCAGGCCTGCAGGGGAGGGCAATTGGGGGCGACCAGGCCAGCAGGGAAAGGCAGTTAGGGACAATCGGGCTGGCAGGGGAGCAGTTAGGCGTCAATCAGGCTGGCAGGGGAGTGGTTAGGGGGTGATCAGGCTGGCAGGCAGAAGCAGTTAGGGGCAATCAGGCAGGCAGGCAGGTGAGCGGTTGGGAGCCAGCAGTCCTGGATTGTGAGAGGGATCCCAGATTGGAGAGGGTGCAGGCTGGGCTGAGGGACACACACACACACACACACCATGCACGAATTTCGTGCACTGGGCCTCTAGTATATATATAATTAAGCTGTAAGAAAGAAGTAAATTCTGACATTATGACAGCATGGATGGACCTTGAGGGCATTATGCTAAGTGAAATGAGTCAGACAGAGAAAGACAAATACTCTACATTCTTACATGTGGAATCTAAAAATATTGAGCTCACCCTAGCCAGTTTGGATGAGTGGATAGAGCATTGGCCTGCGGACTGAAGGGTCCCAGGTTCGATTCTGGTCAAGGGCACATGCCTGAGTTTCAGGCTCGATCCCCAGTAGGGGGTGTGCAGGAGGCAGCTGATCAATGATTCTCTCTCATCATTGATGTTTCTCTCTCTCTCTCTCCCTCTTCCTTCCTCTCTGAAATCAATAAGGATATATTTTTTAAAATATTGAGCTCATAGAAATAGAATATAATGGTGCTTATCATGGACTGGAGGGATAGGGAGGTGTTGGTCAAAGGATAC
Source organism: Myotis brandtii (assembly GCF_000412655.1). Classification (NCBI taxonomy): domain Eukaryota; kingdom Metazoa; phylum Chordata; class Mammalia; order Chiroptera; family Vespertilionidae; genus Myotis; species Myotis brandtii. The sequence goes on from NW_005367587.1 coordinate 6,342,541, forward strand.
AAGCTTCCAGATATAAGATTAATAAGTTCTGGGGATCTAATATACAACATGGTGACTATAATGAACAATACTGTATTACATACTTGAAAGTTGTTAAAAGAATAGACCTTAAATGTTACCACACATACACACAAATTGTAATAATGTAAGAGGACAAAGGTATTAACTAACCTTATTGTGGTAGTCATTTCATAATACATTTGTGTATCAAATAATCACTTTGTACACCTTTAACTTACATAACATATGTCAATAATACCTCAAAAGGCTGGAAAATCACTAGCATACACTCTCCCTCAGTGAAGAGGAACAGATATGTACCTCCTCCAGTTGCTAGGGTGGCCATCATCACATGAATAGCATCTTAATTAGGATTTGATGAGGACCACCTGTCAGTCAGGAATATGACAAGGTTGCCTGCTGTCAGTACTACTAGCTAACATTCCCTGAAGGTATTACTCATTCAATTGGATGAGAGAAAAAAAATAGAGATCTAAAAACTGGAAAGAATGAGGTAAACTTATGACTACAGATAATATCATTGTATGTCTGGAAAACTCATGAGAATCAAATGACAAAATAAGAAAATAAGTATGTTGCTGAGAAAGAAAATTAAAACATGAATATAAATAATTTATTTAAAGAAAGTTTTATAGTTACAAGAACATAGGTACTATGTTAGACAGAACTAGCAATCAGACAGATAATGCAAGAATGCGGATATTCTCATATGTGAGGTTTATTTGTTTTTTTAAATTCACCCATGATTAAGAACAGGATTAATCATCAAGTCTGGGGCATGGCCAAATCCATGGTCCTACCCAGGTTGGTGAAATCAAACTGTGGGATTAGGCAAAATAAGTCACTGGCAGATAATTGTCCAGAAAGAGTTTTGATGAAGTCATGGTTATAGATCTCTATCAATTTATTATGGGGACTAAAGATGTTTTATTAATTTTTTGAGGATTGGAATCTTGGGACCCTACTCATCAAATACCTCTCACTATTAGACATTGGGAAAGCTCAACCATTGAGCTGACCCAGAGCATATATAGAAAATAAATATTTGGAATCAGAAAACCTAGGTTTGAGGTCAATGCTCCATCACTTAAAAACTCATTGACCTTGAGAAAAATCACTCTGATTCATGAAGTTTTCTCCATGAATATAATACTACTTTTCCTCTGTTCCTTCCAGGCACAGAAGTCTAGGTCCAATTGCTTGGAGTCATAGCGGCACTATCAGCCAGCACATTTTTGGTAACCCCTCCATGTTCCTGCCAACCTGAAGTGTACTTTTCAGTTTAACAACTCCTGTCATCTGTCAGAGGCTGAGAGATTTTTAGTGAGAGAAGAAAAATTTAAGAGCCTTTTGCCTTCTTGCCCTTGAAAAGAAAATGTAATTGTTTGGCAGAAAACCATTCACAGATCTGAAAAGGGTCTCACATTTATTCTTTTAAAATGTGCTTATTATGAAATAGTTCAGACTTATAAAATTTTATAACAATTATAGTGCACATTTATATACGTATCACCCATCTTAAGAAATAAAACACCAACAACACAATTAAAGCCCTTTGGTACTCCCTCCCAAATTGCATCTCAGGTAACTGATATCTTCAATTTTGTCATTTATCATACAGGGCATTTCTTTATATTTTTGCTAATAACGAGTATCAATTCTATATAAGAACTGGTCTTCTGCACTGATGGGTGGATCAGTTGGTTGGAGCATTGTCTCATACATCAAAAGGTTGCAGGTTCCATTAGGTCAGGGCACATACCTACATTACAGGTTCCATCCCTGGTTGGGGTGTGAACAGGAGACAACCAATTGATGTTTCTCTCTCACATTCATGTTTCTCTCTCTCTCTCTCTCTCTCTCTCTCTCCCTCCCTACCTCCCTCCCTCTCTCCCTCCTTCCATATCCCTCTCTCTTCCTTGCTCTAAAAATCAATAGAAACATATCCTTGGGTGAGGATTGGAAAAAAAAAACAGGTCTTCCTAGACTTATGACAGTTCTATATTCCAATATTCCTTTTTCATTGCCTGTTTTAAAGGTTATAGCACTTCTTTTAAAAGTTGTAAATTTCTCACTATCATACATGTTTTTGACATCTCAAGAGTTCAGTTTGGTAAAATATAGATATTTTGGTAAAAAGTAAAGCTTTTTTTAAAAACCAATACTCATTATCTTTATATATTGCAGTATCTCCCCTACTCCTCCCTTTTCCTAAACCTCTTACCCTATTTTATCTGCAATGGCATGTGGACTTCTAGTTCCCACCAAATGAGTCAGTCAAGATAGAACGGATGTCAATGTCTCCTGAAAAATAGATGCCAAACTATCCTGTAAAGTCGCGAAAAAGCATTAGTGTGAGCCAACTCTGAAAGAATTGAGAGAGCTCACATAAAAGTCTGGATTTATGGCTTCTTTAGAAAAAGAGAAAAGACTGATAGCAGGGCCCACATTCCTAAATGGCAATACTTTACTTGAATTATATAGTAGTTACTTCTTTTAGATGGGACACTCTTAATAATAATAATAATAATAATAATATACACCATATTCCTATCACTCCTTTTTTTCTTCCTGAGACTAAGACCAGTGCCAATTGCCATTTATTATCATACTCAGATTGCTGATTTTTCCCATGGTAGAGAAAAAAGTTTTTTCTTTACCTATATCAGTACTATCAAAAGTGGTGCAACAACAAAAAAAGACAATCAAAAGGGCCACATCTACTTGAAGTTACCCTCAAATAAACCCAGAAGCCTAGGGAAAAAAAAACAGTGTTTTTACTTCATAGTCACAACTTTAAGAGAAGTTCCCTTATGAATCAGATTGGTGCCTCTAAGGCAGGGGTGGGCAAACTTTTTGACTCGAGGGCCACAATGGGTTCTTAAACTGGACCGGAGGGTCGGAACAAAAGCATGGATGGAGTGTTTGTGTGAACTAATATAAATTCAAAGTAAACATCATTACATAAAAGGGTACGGTCTTTTTTTTTTTTCAGTTTTATTCATTTCAAACGGGCCGTAGTTTGCCCACGGCTGCTCTAAGGCAAGGGACCTCAAACTTTTTAAACAGGGGGCCAGTTCACTGTCCCTCAGACCGTTGGAGGGCCGGACTATAGTTTAAAAAAAAACTATGAACAAATTCCTATGCACACTGCACATATCTTATTTTGAAGTAAAAAAACAAATGTTTTCGGCGGGCCGCATGTGGCCCGCGGGCCGTAGTTTGAGGACCCCTGCTCTAAGGTCCTCTTCAATACAAATGTACTCTGGTCATCTCCCAAACACACAACCACCAGCCTCTTCCCTTGTCTAAATTCATATGTAGTTTTAACAAAGACTTGAGGCAATGAGTGTGGAAAGTGTAACAAGAGAAGTATAAGAAGAGGATAAATGTCAAAAACTGCCGATGTAAGCTATAGCTTTAAACTTAGGAGATAGGCACAGGAATCAACACATAGGAGGTAGCATTATTTGCAAACTAATTTCACAGAGGAGACCTACTTTAAATATGATTTATAAACTATTTCTGGTGAGATTAAGGTGTCTGCTTTCTTAACATCTCATCAGGAAGCCAATCTAAAATGTGCTGATGAAGGATAAGCTCTAATCTTGGCAATTATATTAAGATGTAAGGCTATAATGACTGAAGCACTTTGTAGACTAATAGGGAATATTAAAAAGGGAGAGATGGAAAGGAAAAAAAAACACAATTGTGAGTCTTTAGCAGCATCTAGGGAAAACAGGCACTGTGTGTCTGGCAGATGGACACAAGAATTCCAGCCACTAGCAAGACGTTCTCTGGACAGAGCAGGTATAAATCTTTTGGCTTTTGCATAAATGATTCAAATACCTTCCCTCTGGCTTCATGCTTAAGAAAAATCTTCTAAGTATTATTTTGGAAAGAGCATGTCTTAGCTAATAGACACGAGGACAAGCACTCCCTGAGGTAAGAACATCTGTCTGATTTATAAACTGGTACCTTTGGATTATTTTCTCAATATTACAACCCTGTTCCACATACCTCTCTTCCCCTGTGTGATACCCCTATGATGTATTCTTCTATTGCAGGTCACATGTGAAGTGAGGTATAGAGGTGGGAAATTAAATGTTACAGGTGTGTAGAAGTATCAACCTAGCCTCAGGTGACTCCTCCTATAGCAGTCTTCCTCTTCCCACCTCTTTTTCCCTAGACCCCTCTATCATCTCTGTCGTGGGGAAGGGGGTTACAAGGGAAAGCTGCTGCCACAGGATAAATATCTTCTTGATATCTTTATGTAAAATCCGGACTGTCTTTTCCTATGTAAATAATATTATAAACTGTGGCTAAATGTAGTTGAAATAGTACTGAAAGCACCATTTTTGAGCATGGTTTTCAGTGGGTCAATCTTTTTGAATTAGCCTTGGACTCCAAGTACAGTGGAGAAACGTATTTTACATGTAGAAAAAAAATCTGTACCAATGGGATTTTGGAAAGAACCTGTTTCTGAATTTGGGAAATATCTTTGCTCCATGACTAGTATAAATTATTTCTCATCATTAATTTATAACCCCTCTGGCCTCAATATCTTTGAATTTTTTTTAAAAAAAGGTGTAATAAAGAGACCTGACCTCTCTGGGAGTTAGGGAAGACTAAAGAAGGCTAGTTTAGGGCCTGAATGATGTGTAGGAATTAGCCACCTAAACAAATGGAGAACAAGTATCCATGTCAAAGGAGCCAGTATCTGCAAAGAACCTGAAGTGAGGAGGAGCTTGGGGTATTGGAGGAACTGAGAATGTGGCTACAGTATAGCATCATGAGCTAAGGTTGGAGTGGTAAGCAAGGAGTAGATCAGGCCAGGATGTTGCCAGCCATGTCACAGATTTTAGACACTAAGATCAATGAGAAGCCATTTCAGTATTTTCATCAGGAGAACAACATGATTAGATTTCAATTTAGATCCAGTCTCTAGCCTACAATGACCCCATGAAGGTGTAGGGTGTAGCAAATAGCTGCCTCAATCCACTATGCTGCAGTCAGCAGCATTCCGTATAATGCATTTCTACGCAGTAATCCGTAGCATTGTATATAATGCATTTCTAAATCCATACTCAGAATGAGCCCTTAAAATGTAGAATCATTATGTTCCACATTGCCTCCTAGAAAAATTGACTTTAACTTCCCAGCCTAAGGAATGAATACAGTGACTAATGTTTTCATTATTTCGTCTTCAATCTCTTAAAATCAAACTAATTTATCAATTTTTCTACTAACTTCTAAGCTCTTCTCTAAACGTTTGACAGAGTTCAGAATCTATGTCAACTCTTTTAGGCCACTAGGAATTCATTTAGGAAATTGAAGTGACAACTTATTAGCAAACTGGCATGGAAATGCCTTTCCTTATCTTTGTATTTGTTTCTACTCTTGGGCCATTCTGTAAACTAGCAGTTACTTAAGGCCTGAGAGAGTAAATACAGCATCTGGATTTGCTTAGTTTATGACTAGTGAGCGATTCTATAGGGAGAATTTTATTCATTACAAAATGTTTTATATTGTAAACACATCTATAGAATCTTTGGCATCAGTCTTTTCTTAAAAATTAGTTAAATAAAAGTAACTAAATATAATTCAAATCCACCCCAGACTTGTGCTATTATCTTTTTCTTGAATTTGCAGAACGCTCTCTCTGATTATTCAGAGAGCTCAGCCTGCAGAAGTAGTGTGTGTGGGAGCGGGGTAGACAGAATGAGATTTTGGCCCTCCATTGCAAACTGCTGCCATTTCAAATGATGCACACATGCTTGGTCCATCTGTCTTCAAGGACTCGGCAGAGTAGTCAGTAAAAGTTTTTATTCAGTGTTCGAAGCTGCATTGCCAAATATTAATAACTCATTTTATTTATAACAGATTCTCCAAAGTAGAAAAACAGGTGGTACTCATGAAGAACCCAATGATAGCCAAATTTCAAAGGTCAGATGGTGCAAATGTGGAATGAAAGAAAGTATTTTGTGTTCATACTCTTACTGTAAAAATGTTTTCCTGTGGCTCCTTTTCCCAATCATAATACTAGTACTTAAGACTGCCCAAGACTTCTCTCAGGAGCTGTCCCCACCCCCAAATCATCATTCTCTGGGAAGTTCCCCATGATGCAGACTCATGGTCCTTCATTTCCTTCCCGTGCCATCTTGCTCTGATGTATTATGGCCATCTAATCTCACAACCTGATGATTGTTAGATGATTGTTGGAGATGATGATGACACAAAACAGTGTTCATGATGAAAGACCAGCTATGTGGCATATCGGTAGAAAAGATCATTGTGGGCAGACAGGATCCTTCTCTTGTCAGTCTCCCACCTGATGGTCATAAGAACAGCAAACTTCTGAAAATCAAAAAATAGAGGAGATGCCAGGAGACTGCTTAATAAAGTTCAAATTTTCAAATGTTAAAAAAGGTTGCATTTTGGCTTTCCATTGTTCCTCTTTCCATAATAACAATGATTTTTCTTTTGGGAAATTACCTTTCTCACTGAAATGAGATATTAGGGTGCTTGATGTCCCCTAGCCATGGGGTGGGTATATGGCTCGATATAACCAATTAATTTTCACCCCCTGAATGAACGTCAAAAGACTGAATTTGTGTGAATTTCATTCACCCCAACAGAGGCACCTTGAAGAGGCCATTCATTTATTCTACTACTGAGACATCCTGAACTTCTCTCTGTGTGTGTTTCTTTAATCTTTCTGAACATGATTATTTAATGGTTTCTTTTTAGTCCTTTCAATGAATTTCTTTTTATTGCTTAAGTTAGCTGGAGTCAATTTCTGTTGTTTACAAACAAAAAACTCTAATTGGCACAAATGTTCATTCTAAACCGACAGATATGGTATTCGTTTTGTAAGGTTCTAGGAATATGGGCAGTCATTCGTATTATCCACCAAACCTCCCCAATCCCCCTACCGTTCATGTGGTAGGACTTCTCTTCCCAGTTGCCTTTGAAGGTATGGCCAGGAAATTATTTTTTGGCCAATGAAATGTGGTTGGAAATAATATGTAGCATTTCTAGGTGAAAACTTTAAAAAGCCAGTGTGCAATTTGTCATTTGTTCTGGTGATCAGGGGAGTTAATGTCCAGATGAAGTCTGTAAGCATGGGTATCTAAGTAACCATGATGAGAAGAGCTTCTCTGGGAACTACATGAGACTTGTCATATGAAGTACATATAAACTTCTGTAAAGTTATTTAGATTGAAGTGAATGTTAACTGACTAATACAAGTGTGACTTTAGTGGATGAAGAAAAATGAGTAGTTTTATGGTTGCCAGCATGGAGCCATAAGGGACAAGACATGTTGGATATTTTATTCTCTTAATTTTAAAAATCAGAGTCTTTAGACTAGGAAAATGGAAAAGACTGGTATTTCTTCAACTTGAGTACTAATTAAACCCTATTAAGAGAAAATAATAGAATCTACCTAAATTATTTTTATTTTAATGATAATTGACTATAAATAAAACTATATACCAAGCTCATCCTATATAATAAAAGCCCAGCGACCGAATGGTGGAACGAGCAGAACAACTGGTCGACCAGTTGCTATGACATGCACTGACCACCAGGGGGCAGACACTCAAGGCAGGAGCTGCCCCCTCGTGGTCAGTGTGCTCGCACAGTGAGAGCGTCACTTGGCTGACCGAGATGAGTGGCGCTCCTACAGTGGGAGCAGCCTCTCAGAGGGAGGGTCCACAGCCGCTCAGCTGACCAGGATGAGCGTGCTCCCACAGTGGGGAGCAGCCATTCAGAGGGAGGGTCCACAGCTGCTCGGCTAACCGGGATGAGCAGCACTCCCACAGTGGGTTGATCCCTGCAGGCCATGCCCCCCACCAGGCCTCTAGTCTAGTATAAATGCTAATAAAGCTATAAAGTATTATTTAAATTCATTCCATTAACTTCATGTGATGAGTGAAACTATTTAGATGAACTAAAATCACTGTTTAGCAATGTGAACATGGTACTGATTTCCATGGGTTTGATCTTCTAATTCTACCACATGCCATGTGAGGATTCTACCACATGCCTGGTCACCCATGTCTTTTTCTTTATTTGAAACACTGCAAAATATAGAGGACATAATGATTTTATTTGGTCTGTTTTTGTGTACATGCATCATTTAAGTATTAAGGCATCCTCTGTTTTTTAAAATAACAATTGAAGTAGTACATCTTGGTACCAGTGTGAGGATAAATGCAGACCCTGGAACAGAAAGAAGTGTTTAAGTCCTCAGTTTTAAAGAGGTCATCCAAATTATGTTTAATATGTCTCTATTGATTTTAAAATATTTTTATGCAAGGAAATTAGAATAATTCTCCTATGGAAGTTGAGAACCTTTGAAGACTACTAGGGGCAGCATATACTTGTCTGAAAAACATTGCACTTGATATAAAATATCAATTTCAATAAGGCAAAGAATGTTTCACAATACTGGTCATCTTTATGGACAGGATAATAAAATTATTAAACCATACCATAATTAGTTGGGTGTTTATTAATGGGTGAGTATCAACCTGAAGGGAGGTTTCTAGTGGCATGGTTCAGAGCTCTATCCTTAGGGCTTGTTTTGTTTTATAATTTTATCCAAGTCATAAATAAAATATATGTTAAACAAATACATCAATGATAAGCTGAAGGTGAAACCAACTATGTTACATAAAGAAGAAATATCCAAAAACAACCTCTAAGCCATCTCCCTCCCAAGATTTGATTCTTATATCATCAGTGGGTGCCTATTCCACCCACTACCCCGCCTATTTGCAGTCATGTACTGACCCCCGGAATATCACTCCTCCTCATTTGTCACTCTTTCCAATAGTACAGCTGTCATGATTCTTGTTAATTTCTTTATATGCATAGATGATCCTTCCAATTGACTGATTTTTAGTTTCTGAACCTTTTCTCTTCCAATGACCTCTTCCACATTACCTCAACCACGCTATAGGTCACATATTAAACCTTGTATTTGTCAATACTGAAACCCCTGCATGATTTCCTGCATGACTTCATTTTCAAGCTTCCCACACTGACCATCTCCTCCACTAATCTTTCTAGTTTATTTCTCCTAGTATCTCAATTCCAACAATCATGTGAACTCACCAGGACCAATAAAGTATCTATCCTACTTCTTTTTCACTATCTCATTGTTCATGACTTCACTTCCTTTGTTATTCAGCTTGAGTTCCCTAGTCAATCATTATACTAACTCCCTGGCCAATGTTCTCGACCTCTTTCCACTTCCTTGCTATATTGCTTTCACTTGTCTTCAATCCTGGTTAAAATCAATTTTATGTCTCTCGCATGTCTGTATTTGTTTAGTTGACATGACTAGAGAAAAACACACAACCATGTTGACTGGTTTCACTTTATGCTCATGATTATTAACCTTAAGTGGGCCATTGATACTGTCTAGCAATTAAACTCCTACACTGTTAGACTTAATTATTTCATTCCTTCTCTTTTCTTCTTAAACTTCCTCCCTCATACTTCCTCTTAGCTTCTGACCTTTCTTCCTCTTTACCTGAGAAAATAGAGTAATCCTTAAATAACTTCAAAAGCAACACCATCTTTTCTATTCACCCTAATGCATTTGTGACCATATGCTCTACTTTCTCCCCTGTTATTATGGATAATCTCTGTGTACTTTTAGATAAGGCTAGGCCCTCAACATATATTTTAGATCTTTCCTTTCTCTGCCACTCAAGGATATCTTCCAACTATTTTCCCCATTTCTCACTTATCATTGATTCCCTCCTCTCTAATGGATTTTTCCTCATAATAAACAAATGTACAGTTTTTCTCTACCTTTAAAAAAATCACCCTTCTGTTGATTTCACTTCCCTTCCAGTTGTGTGCCATTTCTCTTCTCCTCTTTACAGCAAAGCCCAAAGAAAAAGGCATTTATACACTTGATCTCTAATTCCTATATACCTATTCTTTCTTGAATCTCTCTACATAAGCTTTTGCTCTTGCCACTCCATCACAACCACTTCTGTCAATATCATCCATGACCTCAAGTCTTCATCTTATCAGACTTTCAGCAGTATTTGACACAGCTGAGCACTTTTTCCCTTCACTGGGCATGCAGAACACACTCTTGATTTTATAACTACCTCAGTGACTGCTCCATTTAATTATTGTTCCCTTCATTATGTCAGATTACCCTACGGCCAGTCTTTGTACCTCTTCTCTTTTTTATCTATACTCATTCCTTTGATGGTCTCATCCAAAATTATGTCTTTGAGTACCATCTAAATGCTGGTGATTCACAAACTTAGGAGTTTCTTATATTAATAACTCAAACTTCTCCCCAGAATACCTATCTTAAACATCCAAATATCAACTAATAGGCACTAAAATATTAACAGTCCAAAACTAAGTTCTGATCTGTCTTTCCTTCAAAACTTTCTCCTTCTTAAGTTTTCTCCTGAAAAGTTAATGGCAACTCCATTCTTTCATTTGCTTAGACCTGCCTGACACTATAAACATCTGATAATAGTGTATCATCAAGTTATAGTGAATTATTACTTATTTATTTAATGGTTCTTCACATTAATAAATTTTTTCAAGTATTGAAAAACAGCTTATCTCAGTCTTTAAAGTAAGAGGACTTCTATTTTAAAGTATCTAGGATGAATAAGGTAATCTCCATATTTCTAAGGACTGTAATTTAAGAAGGTTAGATATATCTAGAGAGTAGTAGGAGGAAAGTGGCCAAGATACTGAGGGAAAGTAAAGGCATGTTTTGAGGGATAGTTGAAAGAATTGAGAATATGTTTAACCTAGAGAAGAAAGAAACTGAAGAAGTGATATCTGTTATTAAGTATTTCTAGAGTACTTTGTGTGAAAGGGTGATTATCATACTATCCATCTTCGTTCAGTTAGGCCATTACAGATGCAACAGTGTTCTCTTCTTCTGAGAATGGATGAATTTGTAATCAACGTGGTACTATGATACTGCAGGAGTTAGGCCAATTAGTTTCCAAGATATCATTTATATATAATATATATGTAATGTGTAATTTGTAATACATAACATGTAACATATTATATATAGTATATAGTATATGGTATGTAATATAGAATATATAACATATAACATGTAATATATAATATAATACAGAGATTTTCAACCTTTTTCATTTCATGTCACACACAAACTAATAACAAAAATTCTGTGGCATACCAAAATATGTTAAATTTTTTTGTCAATCTGACAAAAAAATTAGGTACAATTTTGATTCATTCACTCCAGATGGCTATTATTGTGTTGGCTATTATCATTATTTTATTTGACAATCTACGAGAAAATAGGCCAGTGCCCCTGACTAAATAGTCAGTTATTGCCTACTGATGACTTAAAATTTCTTAAAAATTCTTGTGGCACACCAGTGTGCCAGCCACAGCACAGTCGTTGAAAATAGCTATATATATATCTTAAGCCATTTAGTTTTCAAGATATCATTATATAGAAGTGGGCAAATGTAGGTTAATATTAATAAATAATACAATAATTAATTAATTAATAATACAAGAATAAACTGTATCACAACTGTAAACCTACTTTTGCTCACACCTGCATATATAAACAAAAAAAAGGAAGGGAGCAATATCTTGAGATGTTTAACAGTCTTACTATCTTGCTCAATATCCTGAGGATTTTTGCATGATTATTACTTTACAATATCTCTACTATAGGATAGAAAAAGCCCATCTCCTGTGTCCTAAAATAAAATGTTTACTTGAATGTTATTTGTTAATGGAATGGAGAGGGCCTTGTCTCCCCTGGTTGCTAGTGGGAGTAGATTTCTTGCAATAGCCCAAGAAAAAGAATTTTCTGAGACTCACATGGGAGAATGAGGTATTGTAGAAAGTTTTAACTCTGTGGAATCAAAGCCCCCGAGTTTCCAAGGTTTCATTTCCCTTTGTACCACCATAGAAGAAGAGCAGCTGGGGCTTTAGTAGAGCTAAAAATCAGAGCAGTGTCCAGAGTTTACATTCCACAATTGAGCAGTGTGCAATATAGCATCAGGCTAGCCTAATTTGTGTCTTACTACTGTAGTCCATCAATCCATTGCATGTGGGGCCCTCAGGGTCACATGGCTATGGAGAAAACACATTCCTTCCTTGTGAATGCAAGGAAGCCAAGAGCAAGCCAAGAGCACAAGAGAGTCACCAGAGAGCTCCTTTGTTTAGGAGATGAAGTATTCCGAAATTTTCACATGCTTGCAGTAGCCACTCCCATTCTGGCCAATGATCTTTGTTCCCAGGTGTGCTGACAAGAAGGTATCTTCCCTCTGTCACTCCAACTTTACTGGGCATGTGTCTATCTTCCTTTTGCTGTATTCCTTTCTCTAGCATTTTGCAGGGAATAGGCTGGTGGTTCCCTGAGGAATGGAAAGTTGCAGCTTCCTAGTGAAGCTGCCCAAATGACACGTGTATAATGTCTAGCCTTCCCTTTGCTCCTTTCCTATTATTAATAACTAGCTAATTACAATGGTATCATTATCATATCTCACATAAGAAAGAGATGGGCAAGTATTATATGAGTAGAGAAGCAGTGACAGAATCATGTCCATAGGAGCCAGTCTCTACATGAAACTTTTTCTATCCAATTTTCTCTTTCTCAGATATGTAAAAGGTTAAGGAAAGGGATGGTTTCTTCAAGGGCTAAAAAACAAGTGGGAGTTATATGTGATGCCTGTCACATAGTTCTAAAACTTTCACTCATGCTTTATAAAATAACCTATTACTTAATTTTTTATTTGGTAAGGAGAAGATTCTTTCCCTGAGCTACAGCTGAGAATTCCCAAGAAAACTTCTTTTAGGACCAATAGATCAAAGTTGCAGAGTGACCAATTTTGGTTCCTATAATAGCAATTTTTCCAGGATGTATTGACTCTAGAGAGGTGATTTTCAGTGTTGCCTGAATTTAGAATCACTTGGAAACTGCTAAAAAAAATTCTGATTTCTGGGTCCTAACTCCAGAGATTCGGATTTAATTTACCTGTTCTGTTGCTTTAGCATAGAGATTTTTTTAAAGCTTTTATGGATGTTCTATTGTACAGCCAAGGTTGGAAACCTCTTCTCTAGAGATATTTTACTCTAGAGAAGAAAGGATGTTGGGATACGTGGAGGTGTTTCATATATATGCTAGGGAGCAAATGTTGTTGAGATAATTTAAATATTATACAGTTCATTGGAGTAGATGGTCTTTTATATCTTTCCCAACCTCGAGATTCTATCATTTTATATTTACCTACCACAATGCATATATATGGAATCAAAGAAATATAGACAAAATTCTACCAAGCTATATAAATCAGGATGATTTTGCTAGTGTATCTGTATTCCTAGCTGCTGCCTCTTTTGGTTAATGAACTATTCTTTTATCCTGACTGCTTCTCAGTGCACACAACACAGTTTTATTAGATTACATTATGCACAGCATCATTGAGTCAAAGTGATGTTAATTAGCCTGCTAGAAGAAGCTTCTTAACCAGCTGTGAGGGCTTGTTAATATATATTATGATGTTAATAGTGCACATGAGTATGTGTGAGTAGGTGGTAGAGGACAAAAATTTAAACCAAATAAAAAATGTGAGCAAGACTGCAGCACATGGGAAATAAATGTTCATTGCCACTAGTCTCAATTATTTTTCATTATTTTCAAGGTCAAGCTGGCAATTTTTCACAACTCCTACCCGCAAATGCCCTTCCCAATTGATTGACTCTTACAGCTAGAAGCTCTCCTTACACCCGGGAGGCAAGCCTGCTTTTTTATCATATTAAAAAAGAATCTAAATGCCAAAGTGAAAAGAATACGGGGATTCTGTTTATTTTTATCTGAAAATCGAAACACCATGTAAACTCTAAAGCAACTAAAGTATTAATCTGTGATTTTTAAAGGCGTTTTAAATGATATTGAGAATAATATGGTGAGGAAATTGCTATTCTTACTGAACCTAAATAAAGCCTATTTTAACCCTGCTAGATAGGAATCGTCTAGTTCTTCCTTCCCAGTTGTTAAAGCATGCTCTTGGTTTGGCAAAAAAAAAAAGAAGAAAGAAAAAAAGGGAAAAGAAAATCTTTCCTTCACCATAACTTCACCATTCCTCTTATAGAATGAATATCTTATGTTCATTTATAACTGTGTAGATCTTTTTCTCTTGAATATTTTTATCCCAAAAAACAACCATAGCTTCAAGAATCAAGATAAATAATCATAAATTTGCATGTAGAGAAGGTAAGAGGTTCCTAGGAATTCTTAATTGTCATACTGATAAACAAACAGACATGTGTGAAGTTTGGGAGAATGTGGGAAGAAGGTGGGAGGCAGGGGCTGCTAGTAGGAGAATTCCCTTTTCAATTGCCATAGATGTGGGGTGAAAGTGGGAAGGTATGGATGGGTGCTTATTATTATCTTGAAGATTTGATGGTAGGAGGACTAATACCTGGTTATGTTTCTCTGGTTTTACCTCTCTGCTCCCAAATATTATCCTTCTATTTCACTTTCTCTGTTTCCTCCTTTTCCTTTACTATCAATTTCTTGAAATAGTAATTTATGATAACTACCAATTCTTGCTCATATTCTATTTGCTCCGTAAATCCTTAGGAATCTGGAAAAAGATGACCCAGCAAAGGAGGTGAAAGAGACCTCAAAGAAGTACAAGGGAAATCAGCATAGAGCTGTGTTGAGGAAGCTAAGTGTAGGAAAAGATTCAAGAAGCGCTAAAACCAACCTTCTCAATGAATTTACCTCTTCTTTACTGAGGCACCTGGAAGAAATAATTGGTTCTTTTTTCAATGCAATCACAGAGTTCTGCTTATACCATTCACATTACTCTCATAACAGTGTTTTATAATCATTTGCTGCATGTCTGTCACCCCCCCCCCACTGTACTAAATTATTATAAGCTTTTCATGTCAGTATTACTTCTCTCTCTCTCTCTCTCTCTCTCTCTCTCTCCCTCTATAACATTAGCATTCTACCTAGTGCAAAATTGTTATACACCACACATATTTGTTGAATAAGTGAAGCATTTTATTAATTATATATTTAATTATATATTTAAATGCAGGCCTGGAATTCTAGCAGGAAGCATGAATATCATTTACTAGCATTCATTCACTCAGCACATATTTATTGAATACCTATCATGTGCCAGACCCTACTGTGAGTGCTGGGGAAATTCTCATGAATAAAATAGACAAAAATGATGTTTGCAAGCCATTTTTCAGGTTATAAAACTCACCCATATCCATTCTTGGTATTTTTCCTCTTCTCTCTTCCTATATTATCAAAGCTAAGGCTTTCATTAAGCTTGGTATGCATAAGGGGAATAAGGCTTCTTCCTTATCTTTGCTTCTCATATCCTGTGAAACACCTGCTTTTGTAGCTGCTACCCTTGATTTTTAAAGCCTTCTTCTTTTCCTGGGCTGGGGAAATCTCTATAATAGTTGATGAATTATAAATATGATAACCATATTTCAATATGTATAAATTATGGCATTTATTCTTTAAAAAGCTTTATTTTTTCCTACTTATAAACTATTTTACATCAAACGTCTTACAGTGGTATAAAATTTAACTCACAATTAGCTATACATATAATGAATAATCTTCATTAAAAAGTATACAATTACACGAAGAGAAATAAAAAAATTCAGCCAAGATGTATATTAACTAATACAATATTTGCATTGTCATTTTCATCATCTGCTGTTGAAATGATGGCACTTTATTGCCCTCATACTTGTTTAAAGAACTCAGCTTGCTTAATAATTGTTTATTCTTTCCAGTTTTTGTCCAGCATTTCTTGGCAAGTCTTTGAATACTTTGTGTGGAGTATCAGGAAAAATTTGACATAATCAGTGGCTGCCAATGGTTATTACAATCTTTAAAAGTTGTTAATGAGGAAAAACTGAAACCAAAACCAACAACAAAGAACAAGCAAGCAAATAAAAACAGCAACAACTCTCTTCCATCCTGGAGATTGGACAGAGAGAGACTGAGTTCACACATTTTCTTTCTGCTTGAAAGAATAATGTTTCCATGTTGAAAATCCTTAAACACATTCAACCATCTTTGATCTATGAATACATTTTTTTGTCCCATTTTGCTAGCCAGTTCTCACTGAGACACAATTTAAGGACACAGTGTTTATTAAACAGATAATATGAATAAGCTAATTGTCTATTCTCTAAGGTTTACCATCCTGGGCCTTCCCAAGTGAAACCCACCAAGCTTATATTTTCTACAAAGATTTCCTCTCCAAAGGACTAATTATTAACCTACAAATACCCATTTATCTATTACCCAAGGTCAAAATCACAACAATCGGCATTTTAGTAGTTTTCATACTAGGGTCTTTTACTTGAGTGGTAAAATTGCATTTTTTTCCTTATAATTCTTTTATGATAACCAGTATTCATATGAAACTTTAGTGCTGAAAAATAATAATAGCTAACAGATGTGGAGGGTTTTCGATGTGCCAGGCAGAATGTTGAGTGCCAAAGTTCTCTCACTTAATCTTCACAACATCCTATGAGTTTGGTAATATTGTCTTCCTTTTATAGATAAGAAAATTGAAACACAGAGAAGTTAAATAACTTGTCCAAGGTCACACACAATAAGTAACAGACTCAGGTCTGTCTGAAATCAGAGTTTCCCCTCTTAAAAATACATTATTGTGCCCTGGCCAGTGTGGCTCAGTTGGTTGGAATGTCGTTCCAGTACACCAAAAAGTCACATGTTTGATATGTTCGATTCCTGGTCAGGGCACATACCCAGATTGGGGGTTGGATCCCAGTTAGGGTGTGTATAGGAAGCAACTGATAATCTCTCTCTCTCTCTCTCTTTCTCTCTCCCTCCCTCCCTCCCTCCCTCCCTTCCTCCCCTACTCACTCTCCAACATCAATTTAAAAAACAACAACAAACCCTATTGTGTATCTCCCTCTCATAGGTTTGCACTCAAATTTTAAAAACAGCATCATGGAAAACAGTGATATTTGTCAAGGAACTGAATGGTATTTGAGTTGGTTTTGATAGTTTATGAGAACATGGTACAGAATATTTTAAATAGAAACTGTCCCAGAAAATTGAAGAAATTTGATCTCCATAATTAAAGCACATTAGACACAGACACATTGAATAACTATGCAAAACAAAGTAATGTTTGCATTAAGTTAAAAAGGGGATTATGGCTAAAGACAAGAGAGTGGGAATACTAAGGAGGAAAGAATGAGGCAGAGAAATGAAATCTGTTTTTCTAACTGAGGAGAGCTAAAAGACGCCATAAATCACTCTGGCTGTTACTGAAAAAATACTTGTAAAAAAATTTTCAGCTTGGCAAAGGTTAAGAGAACAACAATGTTTTGTCGGCTCAAGCGAGCCAAGGTACTGATTGAAAAGGAAAGCTTATCCTGCATGGCCAGAGAGGATCTACTTAAAGGGTTTTCTCTCATCCCAGTCTGCAACTGGGCAGGCAAGGAATCCTCATCCTTCTATTCTCATGACTCTGCTTTGGAAGTTTTGTTGATAGTAAAACAAGGTCATGCTCGCATCCTGGATTATTCTCTAAAACTCTAGTGTACCAATTTTAGCAGAGCTAATAATTAATATGAACATTTTCAGAATCTTAACATTTTAACCTTCTGTTAGCCATTATCAAAGATTAATTCAGTAATGGCATTATTAAATTTTGTTATTGCTATCATGAAAACAAATGCATATTCCTATTTAAACTGTGCAATCATCATGAGTCATGGTGAATTAAAGCTTCAGAATGCAAGAGGGGTTAGGTCTAAAAGGGATTATTTCCATTTGTCTCTATATTCCAAACCCAAGAAAGACTGTCACCTCTTGGTGTTCTAATCATCTCTAGATCAGAGTTAGAGAATCTATGATCTGTGGTCTGAATTTTGCTCTCACCTTCACTTTGATCAACCAATGGTTCATATCTCTAGTTAGTCTACGGTGACAAAAACCGAACCTGCTTTTAAAGTGTTAAATATTCTTTTAAGATTCAGTTCTCTTCCTATAAAGTTATCCTTCCTTAGGTCTATATATAAGGGTGGGGGAAAAGTAGGTTTACAGTTATGATACAAATAAATAATATAATAATTAATAAATAATAATATAAGAACAAACTCGCATACTCACAACTGTAAATCTACTTTTGCCCACCCCTATATATTTTTCTCTACCCTTTTAGCTTTCTCTCTGCTTATTCTCTCTCTCAAATGACATAACATATGATATTATTATAATTTTAATTTGTTGATATACTTGAATGGATGTTTGTGTTATTACCTTTTAAATTTAGAAATTAATCTGGAAACAGCCTAAGTGCTCATCAGTAGATGAATGGATTAGAAAACTGTGGTACATCTACACGATGGAATACTATGCTGCTGTAAAAAAGAAGGAACTCTTACCATTTGCAACAGCATGGATGGAGCTGGAGAGCATTATGCTAAGTGAAATAAGCCAGTCAATGAAGGAAAAATACCACATGATCTCACACATTCATGGATAATAGAGACCATTACAAACTTTTGAACAATAATAGATACAGAGGCAGAGCTGCCTCAAACAGATTGTCAAACTGCAGCGGGAAGGCCAGAGAGGGTTGGGGGGCAGAAGGGAGGGGAGTAAGAGATCAACCGAAGGACTTGTATGCATGCATATAAGCATAACTAATGGACATAAGACACTGGGGGGTAAGGGAGGGCAGGGGATTGTCAAGGGCGGGGTGTCAAGGGCAGGGGGAAAAAAAGGACACAAATGTAATACCCTTTGTAATACTTTAAGCAATAAAAAAAAAAAAATAAAAATAAAATAAAATAAAAAAACAAGTAAAGAAACTGAAGCTAAAATAAAAAAAAGAAATTAAACATATGAATTACTGTTTCTTTCTAACCTTAAAGTTCTATGAAAACTTTTATATTTTCTTCCTTTAAACTGAAATGACAAGCTTTACTGAAATTATATCTTTTATCTTTCCACTCAGTTTAGTTGATATGCTTATCAATTCTTATCATCTTAAAACTCTCTTTGAATTTTTTTCAACATCTAAACAAAAAAAGTCAATGTAGGTGGTATGGGACATTACTTTTAAAAGGTTCATTGTAACATGAGTTCTTCACAGAGACCTAAAGTCTTAAGGAGGGTATAAATTGCTACAACCTTTTAAAAATAACATTTAAAATGGACTATGAAGACATATTATTTTAACATAGCAGTATCCCCTATAAAAAATCTGATTGAGGAGTTCCTGATTAATATTAATTATAATATTAATTCTGAATAATTAATATTATGAAGCTTTTAATATAAAAGGCATATTTACGAAAAAAATTAAAACTTTGCCAAAGATTTAGTGTGAGTTCCCCATCATTATTTATAACTAGTGGCCCAGTGCATGGATTTATGTACATTGAAAGGAAATTAATTAGAAGAAATATTTTAATATCACTATTTGCCCTTTCTCTATAATAGAAGTGTCAGAGATTAAAGAAACAGTAAAATGTATATAAAAATAATATATAAATTGATTAATAAACAATAACAACATGATATAACTACAACAAAGACATGATATAAAAACAATAAAAACGATATAAAAACAATAAAAACGATATAAAAACATTGCTGCTTTATTTCAGCTTCAGTATGTCAACAAAAACAACCAAATTGACGATTGGCAATGACAGATCGAAACACATGCATGAGATTGGCACCAGTGACAGCTTTATATGTATCATGTATGTGCGAGTCAACGTTTATTTTTATTTTATTTTAATTTTTTAAAATATATTTGTATTGATTTCAGAGAGGAAGGGAGAGGGAGAGAGAGATAGAAACATCAATGATGAGAGAGAATCATTGATCAGCTGCCTCCTGCACGCCCCCTACTGGGGATTGAGACACAACTCAGGAATGTGCCCTTGACTGGAATCAAACCTGGGACCCTTCTGTCTGCAGGCTGATGCTCTATCCACTGAGCCAAACCAGCTAGGGCTCAATGTTTATTTTTAAATTGCCAGTGCAAGTCATATGTACCAGCCGGCCAGTTGGTCAGACGGTCAAATGGATGTATGGTCAGTCACTTAGCCTTTTGTATATATAGATAATGTAAAATTATAAATAAAATATCTAAGAACATGAAAATGACGAAATGCATTGTATAAATCTCTATGATTGAATATAATATTGACATTCAAAATGGCATTTCTGAAGAATATTTAATAAAATGGGGAAATTTCACTACAAAAATGTTTAGTTAAAAATAAAACAGGAAATGCCCAGCTGATGTGGCTCAGTGTTTGAGCATCTATCTATGAACCAAGAGGTCACTGGTTCTGTTCCTGATCCAGGCACATGCCTGGGTTGCAAGCTCAATCCCCAGTAGGGGGCGTGCAGGAGGCAGCCTATAGATGTTTCTCTCTCATTGATGTTTTTATCTCTCTATCCCTCTCACTTCCTCTCTCTCTAATGATCAATAAAGCCCATGCTGGTTTAGCTCAGTGGATAGAGCATCGGCCTGTAGACAGAAGGGTCCCGGGTTTGATTCCAGTCAAGGGCAGATACCTTGGTTGCAGGCTCTTCCCTGGCCACGGCCCTTGTTGGGGCATGTACAGGAGGCAACCAATCGATGCGTTTCTCTCACATGGATATTTCTCTTTGTCTTTCCCTCTCTCTTCCACTCTCCCTAAAAAAATAAATAAATAAATAACAGGAATAAGTGATATACACTGGACACTTCCAATTTGTTTAAAAATGTCCTGAAGAGCCTTAACTGGTTTGGCTCAGTGGATAGAGCAGCGGCCTGCGGACTGAAAGGTCCCAGGTTCGATTCCGGTCAAGGGCATGTACCTTGGTTGTGGGCACATCCCCAGTAGGGGGTGTGCAGGAGGCAGTTGGTCGATGTTTCTCTCTCATCGATGTTTCTAATTCTCTATCCCTCTCCCTTCCTCTCTGTAAAAAATCAATAAAATATATTTTAAAAAAATGTCCTGAAGATGAAAAGAACTAGAAAGAAATGTTTAGATTTCCTAAAATTTCTATAATAAGCCCACCTTACTTTTATTCATTTTTTAATATGTTTTTATTGATTTTAGAGAGATAGGAAGGGAAAAGAACTGAGAGATAGAAACATTGATGAAAGAGAACCATTGATCAGCTGCCTTTTGCATAGCCACCACCAGAGGTTGAACCCACTACCTGGGGATATGCCCTGAGCAGAAATTGGACTGACCACAACGCTGGGCAGCATACCTTACTTTTATAATCAGTTATATATGTACATGCATATAAATATTAATAAAAATGTGATCTCCAGGAATCTCTAATTGGTAGACAGATATTCTTAGGACTCCTGTATAGGCTGTAGTTCATCTCTGTTGGCCAGTACCTATATGGATACTCCTTTAATTGCTTTTCTATGAGCCTTTGTTGTATTTAAGAAGAGAATACAGTGAACTTTGACTAAATAAATCATATCAAAATAGAATTTTGGATTGGAAAGAACCTTAAAGTTCATTTAGTCTAAACCTTCTGGCTTTCCTTCAGTTTCAGCAACAGTGAATCCACAGATGCAAGGGACTTTATATTAATAACAAGAGGCCTGGTGCACAAAATTCGTGCACGGGTGGGGG
>NW_005367587.1:6364312-6368619 GCF_000412655.1 Myotis brandtii
ACCTCTCACAATCCAGGACTGCTAGCTCCCAACTGCTCGCCTGCCTGCCAGCCTGATTGCCCCTAACCGCTTCTGCCTGTCAGCCTGATCACCCCCTAACCACTCCCCTGCCAGCCTGATTGATGCCTAACTGCTCCCCTGCCAGTCTGGTTGCCCCTAACTATCCTCCCCTGCAGGCCTGGTTCCCCCCAACTGCCCTCCCTGCCAGCCTGGTTCCCCCCAACTGCCCTCCCCTGCAGACATGGTTCCCCCTAACTGTCCTCCTCTGCTGGCCTGATCACCCCCAACTACCCTCCCCTGCTGGCCATCTTGTGGCAGCCATCTTGTGTTCACATGTGGGCAGCCATCTTGTGTGTTGGAGTGATAGTCAACTTGCATATTACCTCTTTAAAAATTTTTTTTAATATGTTTTATTGATTTTTTACAGAGAGGAAGGGAGAGGGATAGAGAGCTAGAAACATCGATGAGAGAGAAACATCGATCAGCTGCCTCCTGCACACCTCCTACTGGGGATGTGCCCGCAACCAAGGTACATGCTCTTGACCGGAATCGAACCTGGGACCCTTCAATCCGCAGGCTGACAATCTATCCATTGAGCCAAACTGGTCAGGGCCATATTACCTCTTTATTAGATAGGATAATGGGAAAATAAATTCAACTCTAGAGTCACTTTGTATAAACTATTTCACTAAACAAAAGAATAATGAATAAAATAACAAAATATTTATAAAGTGGTTTGCATTGTACAAATCACTTTTAAAGACATAACTTCATTTGTTCCTTATAATAGTGTATATATATACATGAAAAACTGAAGCTTAGAGCCTAAAAGGGCATGTCAGTGTCCCAGCTAAAAAAATTTAGTCTTGTCCCAACACCGAATTGCTTTCTCTTACCACATCCCAATGTAATGGACTGATATGTGAAAATCTATTTTAAAAGTTGCACAAAGAGCTTATTTTAATTACATGTTTAATAGCAAATATTTGAGATTTGCCCTACAAGGGCTGAGTTCTGTTTGCAGTTGTGTCTTTGATTGTGTGCTGAGCCATACTTTGTATATTTTGGGTCTATCTTAATGACCCCTGACTGCATATCTCAAATTCATGAGAGATATAACATTATTTAATTATCCCTGTGGTTTCTCCAAGTTGTGGGCTTGGAGTAGTCTAAATAAGGTATTTTAATGCTCATTGCCATATGACAGAAAGCTGACAAGTATCAACCAGTACCCCTCCTGAAGAATGTACAATAAGGTCCAAAAAAAAGTTGGATGAAGACTTAGGAAAGAAAATTCATAATCCTCTTGAAAATTTTGCCAGAAAGGATACAGGTGGAACCTGTTTTTCAAGTGTGTCCTTTCAATAAAATCTAATTCCTAGACTGGCAAATAATAAAGAACGGTGCTATAACTTGCCTGAGGAGTCAGAAATGAATGATAAATGAGGCAGCTCAGTCCAAGACTTGATACCTCATAGCGAGCAGATCAGAAATGTCCACACTTGCTAAGGTAAATAATTGCCATCTTGGTCCTACAGTAAGCCTTGAGTCATTACCCTCTCTCTACCCAAATTCTAGATGTTTTGATATTCTCTGACACTACAGCCTGTCTGAGCCATTTAGTGTGGCCTTGCTATGTCTAATTAGGTATTGAATAACTGATTTCTTCTATATTAGTGGAATACTCCTCTGGGACTCTTAATATATTTCAAAGTATGCTGAGATTTCTTGTGAGATGAGAACTTCCTAGTAGCTTGCCATCCCCAAAGTTCTCTGCTTCTAGTACTCACTCCCCAACTCCAAGATTCCTTTTTAGTTCTAGTGTCCAAACTCCTTAGCAGATATTTCCCCCCCCCCCCCGCCCCACTTTTAAATTTAGGTATCCTAATGTTTAAATTTTATAATAATTTTCTTTTCTAATATCTACATAATAGAATTTCTTTGGTTTCTCCAAGGAAAGCTTACAGCATGAGGAAAGAATTTTGAGATTATATGAGCCCAAATTCCTATTTCACAACCCACTAGATCAGCCGTGGGCAAACTACGGCCCTCAGGCCAGATCCGGCCCGTTTGAAATGAATAAAACTAAAAAAAAAAAAAAAGACCGTACCCTTTTATATAATGATGTTTACTTTGAATTTATATTAGTTCACACAAACACTCCATCCATGCTTTTGTTCCGGCCCTCCGGTCCAGTTTAAGAACCCATTGTGGCCCTTGAGTCAAAAAGTTTGCCCACCCCTGCACTAGATGTATGATATTGGGCATATTAGTTAACCTTTCTTTGCTTCCGTTTTCTCTTTCACCTGTAAACTAGAGTTATCAATAGCTACTATACATGAATGATTTGAGGATTAAATGAGAAACTAAATGTAAAATTGTCTACAAAGTCCAGTTTATTGTAGATGCTCTGCTTAAAGAATGTTGAATTTGTCATTTGTTATGGTCTGAATTGTGTTTCCCCAGAATTCATATGTTAAAGTCCTAATCTCCAGTACCTTAGAATGTGACTGTACTTGGAGATAGGACCTTTAAGAAGTGATTAAGTAAAAATGAGGCCATTAAGGGAGGCGGGGGGCGGGCTTTAATCTTACCTGACTACTGTCTTTATAAGAAGAGGAAATCTGGACACACAGAAACACAAGTATGCATATACACAGAGGAAAGACAATGTGAGGATACAGTAAGAAGGAAGTCATATGCAAGCCAAAGAGAGAGGCCTCACAAGAAGCCAAACTTCCTAATATTTTTATCTTGGACTTCTAATCTCCACAACTGTGAGAAAAATTAACTTCTGTTGTTTAAAACACCCGGGCTATAGTATTTTGTTATGGCAGCCCTAGCAAACTAATACACATATACTCAACTATTTCAGAAGAATTGACTCCCACCTTTTTCCTATTCCACTTCCTATTTAATTCTCTAATCAGTAATAGGGAAGTGATTAAGAGCATAATCTTATAAGTTAGCCTGAATTTGAAGACTAGGTTATCCACTTAAGTGACCTTGGGTCAATTTCTCAAATGTTTCTCAGTCTCAAATTTCCTTACTGATAAAATGAGACCACAGCTGTCTTATATAATTATAATAAGGATCAAATTAAAAGAGATGTTTGTAAATTTCACCATATAGCCAGGCACATAGGAGCTAAATAACTGGTAGAACTTGTTATATTTTATTTATATGTGTTTTGTCAATTTGGCTTAGTTTTCTCCAAGCCTAATCAGTTTAGCAAATCTGTGTGTAAAGTACTTTCTACATTTATTTGATTTTATTTTTTAAAGATGTGAAAAAGCAGCTTCTATTAGTTTCATTATTGGCTTGAGTCCAAGGTCACAATCTCTTAAAGTGAGTTGTAATATATTTTTTACATATATCCTAAAATAAAATCTTCCCAATGTTATAGGTTTGTTTGAATGATTTATATGATTTTGCTCCAAGAACCAAACTTAGACTGTTTCTTTCCTGCAATTCTTCATACTTGTAATTTTAGGAAAACATCATGGCTTATCAGAAACTCCTCTCCATGAGGTATTCTCCTACTTTGCAGTAAAATGATCAAAGCTCTCTTTTATTGCTATCTGACCCAATTCTAAAGTTTCCTACATTATTTATAAGGTATATTCATGGCCTGGTCTCATTCCCTATACCAGATGGTTTACATCTTACTTCTCTTTAATTTATTAAGAATGAAATTTGTTTCCATAAATATTTCATTATTGCCTCTCTCACTGAGCAAGATTTTTAGGCTATAATTTACATGGTGCACTCTGTTTCTTGTTCATTTCTATCCTTTGCTTACAATTTGTGAATTGGCATCACAATATCCTCTGTCCACAGGTTCTCTCTCTATGAGACTGTAATTATGTTAAGATTTTTACTTACTGGACACTTACTATGCATAGGGTACTCTGCTATCTATGGTGGAGGAACAAAGACATTTAAAATAGTCCTGCCCCAGCTGGTTTGGCTCAGTGGATAGAGTTCGGCCTTCGGACTAAAGGCCCTCAGGTTTGATTCTGGTCAGGGGCACCTGCCCAGGTTGCAGGCTTGATCCCCAGTATGGGGCATGCAGGAGGCAGCCGATCAATGATCTCTCTCATCATTGATATTTCTATCTCTCTCCCCCTCTTCCTTCCTCTCTGAAATCAATAAAAATATCTACACTAATAAAAGAGAAACATGGTAATTAGCGTACGACCGCTACCCTTTTCATTGGCTAATCAGTGAGTATATGCAAATTAACTGTCAGCCAAGATGGCGGCCGGCAGCCAGGCACTGAAGCGAGCACGAGGCTTGCTTGCTGC
>NW_005367587.1:6369415-6373347 GCF_000412655.1 Myotis brandtii
CCTCACCCAGGCTGGCCAGGCACCCCAGCGGGGCCCCACCTTGACCTGGGACACCCTTCAGGGAAAACCAGCCAGCCCCCACCCATGCACCAGGCCTCTATCCTATATAATAAAAGGGTAATATGCAAATTGACCCTAACAATAGAATGACTGGGAATGACTGGTCACTATGAGACACACTGACCACCAGGGGCCAGACGCTCAATGCAGGAGCTGCCCCCTGGTGGTCAGTGCGCTCACACAGGGGGAGCTATGCTCAGCCACAAGCCAGGATGACAGCTGCCAGTACAGTGGTGGTGGTGGGAGCCTCTCCCGCCTCCTCAGCATTGCTAAGGATGTCCAACTGCAGCTCAGACCTGCTCCCTGCTGGCAAGTGGACATCCCCCGAGGGCTCCTGGGCTGCCAGAGGGATGTCTGACTGCCAGCTTAGGCCCAATCCCCCAGGAAGCGAGCAGGTGGTCATCCCCCTAGGGGTCCCAGACTGCGAGAGGGCACAGGTCGAGCTGAGGGACCCCCTGAGTGCACATTTTTTTGTGCACCGGGCCTCTAGTATTAAATAAATAAATAAATAAATAAATAAATAAATAAATCTCAAAGAGTCCACAGGGTCAGCCTTCTAATCATATTTTACTTTTTAGGCTTCTTGTGTTTGTTTGTAAATACTTTTATATTCCGACTTGTTTTCCCTTTTATTCCTATTTTCCCATCTACTGTCACCTCTTTTTTAACTCAAGTAGGCCAATGAACTCCCCTCAGCATCCTCAAGCAGAATCTTTGTCAATCTGTTTTGTGTACTTTTTCATTTTCAGTTCTCCCCCAATTTTTAGAATAAAAACCACTACCTAGTTTGCTACAGTGTTAGTGATGGGTGGTTTAAGGGGGTTTCTTCTTTTTTTAAAAAAAAAAATATATTTTATTGATTTTTTTACAGAGAGGAAGGGAGAGGGATATAGGCCAATGAACTCCCCTCAGCATCCTCAAGCAGAATCTTTGTCAATCTGTTTTGTGTACTTTTTCATTTTCAGTTCTCCCCCAATTTTTAGAATAAAAACCACTACCTAGTTTGCTAAGATACTACAGTGTTAGTGATGGGTGGTTTAAGGGGTTTTCTTCTTTTTTAAAAAAAAAAAAATATATTTTATTGATTTTTTACAGAGAGGAAGGGAGAGAGATAAAGAGTTAGAAATATCGATGAGAGAGAAATATCGATCAGCTGCCTCCTGCACACTCCCTACTGGGGATGTGCCCACAACCAAGGTACATGCCCTTGACGGGAATCGAACCTGGGACCTTTCAGTCCGCAGGCCGACGCTCTATCCACTGAACCAAACCGGTTAGGGCTAAGAGGTTTTCTTGAAAGAGTTACATCTCACTTTGCTGAATCAGGATATCATCTTCTTTCATCCTCATATCAAAAGGCCAAACCACCACTTGGTATAGGCTTATTTTCATTTACTTGAAAATGAAGGAGCTACCAACAGACTTTCTGGTGACGGGAAGGAAGATAACTAAATCCATTATTTTAGACAACAATGCGTGGTTCTCAAAGAGTTAGAACAACACCACCACCCCAACCATTTAAAGGAAAGCCAGATGTAAATAAGAGGAAAGCAAATTCTGTAGCTTTAATAGGCACCCATGATTGGAGGTGAAATGGGCCAGGAAAAAGAAAAGCAAAAAAATAAAAAGTAAAAAGACAAAGGTACATATTGTTAGGAATCTAATAAAGTATTTGGAACCCTCCCAAAATTTAGTTAACATCAGATGTGGCATTTGTTTTCACCCCTCCCAAACAGGATACCATCTCATAAATCTTTTAGTAATAATCATTAATAAACTAACTGTTCAAAATCCTTTAAGTGCCAATTATATGTGAAACATTTTGCTAGCTGCTAAACAACATAGGAGAAAAATAACATTATATGCCTGCCTTTAAGAGTTTTACTATCTAGCTGCAGCCATGGAGACTACCAGGCAGTATTGGGATTTTTGGGGAGATTTCAAAGAGACATTAAGTACTGAAAAATTCAAAATGAGTGGGTAAGCATTGAGGATTTGAAAAACTTGGGCTTTATTCCATCCTTGCCATTTCTTTGCTAACCACCACTTGGTATAGGCTTATTTTACCTAGCTATGTTACCTTGAGCAACTCCTTTCTCTTTCCCCCTTTATCCCCTCTCACCTCCCCCCCTCTTCTATCTCCCCCCCCCCCCTCTTCTATCTCCCCCCCCCCACACACACACACACAAAGAAAGAGGTCATTCTGTTACAGGCAGTTAGAAAGACAGGAGCAGAGTGAGGACAATGGGCCAGGTATAGAAGGTCACCAGGATGGAAAGTCCTGGGTGCCTACTAAGGGGCTAAACTGAGAAAACAGGACCTCACCCCCAGGGTAACCTTTCCTCCCGAGCATATTGCTGGTCCTGGAGTTTAGACCCCCTGACCTTTTCCTCCCTAAAGATAACATCTAGGCCTCAGTTGTATTTCAGCTCCAGGCCCAGAAAAGCAGCCAAATCGGACAAGTGATGCCATGGCTGCCTCAGGACCAGCTGCAATTACTAATGACCCCCTGCCCTGGTGAGGTCCAATCAGTGGAGATTGCGACCTTGAAAGAACACACCTAGAAAGCTGCTGAATATTCACTGACGGCCTCCCCTAAAACCAACCCTAAGATTCCCACCTGCAAGAGAGAGAAATACCCTCAACACAAAGGACCCAGTGCCTGCTTTCTGGTTTCTGCCAGGGGAGCACACCCACGTCATTCTCTTCTCCCCCTTCTTCCCTCTAAGGGACCCCAGGAGACTTGCAACTGAGCAATGGACAGCGGCAACTGGTCCTAGGCAAATTCCCTGAACCTAGGCTCTCCTGCTGCTTCTTCTATCTATGCCCTTCCTTGTTTCACTGTCCTAAGTGAGTATTTACTGCGGCCAATACATTCTTGCTTGCTTTGCTGCACTTTATCTCTTGATTGGAATCACTCCTTCAAGAAGATAAGAACGGAGGTCTCATCTCGCCAGTTTACAACTCCAGATTTCTAAAATGTAAGAATATTTGGTATGATTGTTGTTTTGCCCAGATTGAAGTGTACAGCTAGAGCCCCCTGAGCTGCCCTTTATTTTCATAGACTAAGAAATTGTACAAAATTTCCCCAATTCAGTAGCAAGTCGGGGCTTAGATCAAAATCTTTCTATCCTGATGCTGTTAAAAAAAAAAAAAAAAAGAATCCTGCAACGAACAGTGCATCTTTTAAAATGATCACTGTGACTCACAGACAAACCTTAAAATATATTCTTGACACCGTTTACTGTGAAGTCTGTTTTTTAAATCTTGGTACATGTGAAAATGGGGAAACGTACTATAGGGAACAAGGTGAACAATTAATTCCTTAGTTTCTGTAAGGCCATATAGTATATACCAAAGCGCTATTGAAATACAGTTCCCTCTGGCAGACCCGTTACACCACTGCACAAGTAGCAGGGCAGCGAGGGAAGCCAACAGATGAACCTGGAGAGCGGGGTGAGGCTCAAAGAGGTGATAAACTGCAAAAACACTTGTCAGATGCACAATATTGTCCAGAGCCAGACCTAGGGAGCACCTTCCGAAAGCCTGGGGCTCCGCGAGCCCAAGTTCGCACGCTTCCAGGCATTCTATTGATTCACACTTGCGTCCTTCAACAGGTAGCGCCAATTACAACCCCTAAAGCACGGCCGCCCAGCATACTGGCCAATCCCGCTGTCAATCAAACACTGCACCTACCTTTCCAAATTCTCCCCTCCCCCTTTCATTGGCTTTTCCTTCGTCCAATCCTCAAATTTCTTCTGGGCTTTGGCACTTGGCCCCATCCAGCCTAGGACTGGAGCGGAAGCTACTCCCGCCCTTTGATGTCCGGCGCTCTCCGCCCCTTTCCCCCGGCCCGCGCGGCCCGGCAGGAG
>NW_005367587.1:6374000-6376774 GCF_000412655.1 Myotis brandtii
GCCCCTCCCGTGAGCTGTTGCTGTAGGTCACCCGCAGAGGGTTTGGGGTCCGGGGTGTTTGGGGTGGGGGATGGAAAGAGCACCCCCACCCCATTTCCTATTGAAAAGGGGGAGCATTGAAGACGACCAGGGGACAGCCCAGAAGCTGGTGTACCGGCTTCCTCTCCCTCCTCCCCCACCCCCCCAGCATCATTTTTCTGAACGTGAAATATTCCGAGCTGCACCCTTAGTTGGAAAGCCCGCCCCGAGAGTGAGATGGAGACCCGGTGTGTGGGACCCCGGTGTGATTGTATAATAATGATGATATAATGCTAATGACGATGATGACACTGCCTTTTATTTTTACCCCAGTGCTGAGAAAGCATGGCCACAGCTGGGGGTGAAGCCCTTGAAACATTTGATGTATGGGGAGGAGATGCTGTTGCTTTTGGAGTTGTGGTTTTTATTTGGAAAGATAGGCTTTTTAGAATTAAAATGTGGCAATATGTAGCTTGACTTTTTTTTTTTAAGTCCTTTAGAGCCAATTGTAGTAAAACGGGTACTAGCTGCTGCCTTGACGAATGAAAAGCTAAACGCTTTTACCTGGGTATAATTCCATGAGTTAAGTCACCTTTTTTTCCTTTGAATTTCTCAACAGTTTTTTTAAAATGAAGAAGTTTAATTTCCGAAAAGTTTTGGACGGCTTCACTGCCTCCTCCCCTGGCAGTGGGAGCAGCGGCGGCAGTAACAGTGGCGGTGGGGCCGGCAGCGGCGCCCCGCACTCGGGAGGGCCCGCGGGGCTTCTCCGAGAAGAGATTCAGGAGTCCCTGACCTCGGAGTATTTCCAGATTTGCAAGGTAAGTTTTGAATTGGCTTAAAGCCTGTTATTTCTTTATTTTACCGTGTGAGGAAGGGAGTGTTACACACACACACACACACACACACACACACACACACAACTGGAAATTGTTGAGATGCCAGCATCAGAGTCTGGTACAGAGAACTGTGTGGATAGGTCAGTTTGATTTAATAAAGGTATTCCAGGAATCAACTTAAAAAACCCCCACAATGTTAGTTTAAGGGGGAAATAAGCAAACATAAAACGTAGAATTTGCAGGATAATGTTAAGGCCCACTAGTGGAGAACATTTTTAATGTAATATTTGTGTGGAAGTTGTAAATTGAAGGAAAAAATCGTTATTCCGGATAGTCCTGTGATATTATTCAGATAAATTAATTGTTATTTTATTTCACTGTTCAGTAAAATGAATAATGCTATTAAGATGATGTTAGAGCTAATTAGATAATAGCTAGATGAATACATCTATTTTAAAAATCTATGGCATTGTTTTAAATGCATTGTTTAAATTCTGAATAAAAACACCCCAGAGCCTTAAACTCTAAACAAATTAACAAATGCCCGGGGCTTAATAACTGTGGGAACTTTTAATACTTAGAAGAACTCAAAAGTAGCCTGTGTTCTGGTTTAGTGGGGAAATATTTTTGGTAAATATACTTTAATGTCGAACTTCTAATGAACAATCACAAGAGAGTTTCTGATGGGGAGAGATGAGAACTTACAAATCAAGCATTGTGATTATAGAGAGGTATTGTTATATTTTCTGAAACAAAGTGACATAATTTTTATTTTCCTTTTTTTGGGGTGTCCTAGGATCTGGCATGTGTAATAAAAAAGCTATTACATTACTCACATGATTTAGATGAATATAGTTTTATAAGTGTGTTTGAATACATAAGAACAAACAGTAAATTTTTAAAATCCTCACCCAAAGATACACTTTGTTTTTGTTTTATTGATTTTAGAGAGGGGGGGGTAGAGAGAGAGAGAGAGAGAGAGAAACATTGAAACATTGATGTGTGAGATTAGTTGCCTTCTGTATAGGCACTGACTGGAAATCGAACCCGCTACATTTTAGTGTGCAGGACAGTGCTTCAACCCATGAAACCACCTGGCCAGGGCAGAAGCAGCAAATTTTGAAGTCACAGAAATTAAGTATTAAATTTTTTGTACTTCCACAAAATCTTTTAAAATTATTAAAATTAGTTTTGTAATAAACAAATTGTGTATAATGAGATAAATTTCAATTATTGTGTTAGTCTCTATTCCCAGTAGCATTGTTATAAAACATTAAATCTTTAGTTATTAAAATGTTGTAAATTGGTTTGCATAAAAGGGAGTGTATTTATAATTAGATTAAATAAACTGATTTAATTATAGCCTACATTGTGTACACAATTTTGTATACCTAGTATACAAAATTTTATATAATTTTGTTCTCAATTTGAAATAATACATATTTGCTCAGATTAGGGAGGGGCTAAATAGTGGTCATGAGGTAAATATGTAAAAGAATCCTGGAGGCCAAATTTGGACTGCTAGCCAAGGGAATTATGCCCTGTTTCTCTAATTTTTGATGTATTATTTTTTCCATTTCAAAATTATGAAAAAAATTTCCAAATTCTCTCAGTTCATGAATGTGGTAGTGATGGAGGAGGATTTTAGTAGATGAAAAATTGGCATAGAAAAGGTAGACTTCTAAAACCAATGGAATCGGGTTGTTGAAGTTATAAAGCTTGTAGAGAAGATTTTAAATAAAAATATTCAGGGGAAATGAGTGAATGCAAAAGAAGAAAATAGGATTATAGACACCTTCCTATTCAGACGAGATAGTCATGGTGTCGTAGGAAGAGCACTGGCCTTGGAATCAGAACATTTGTATTTTATGTAAAGCTCTGCCACTTGACAGCTGTATAATCTTTTTAAAAAAAATATAT
>NW_005367587.1:6376794-6386102 GCF_000412655.1 Myotis brandtii
GAGAGAAATACCAAATGATGAGAGAGAATCATTGATTGGTTGCCTCCTGCACACCCCCTACTGGGGATTGAGCCCACAACCAGGCATGTACCCTTGGCTGGAATTGAATCAGGGACCTTTACAGTCCCCAGGCCGATGCTCTATCTACTGAGCCAAACTAGCTAGGGCCCAGCCGTATAACCTTGCGGAAGACATTTATCTGCCTTGAGCCTTGATTTTCTCACCTGTAATATGGTAATATGTACTTCTGCTCTTCTCTCTTAAGAAGGTTGTAAGGAAGATAAAAGGAGACAATTAGGTGAAGGCAATGTATAAATTGGAAAAGGTGATGCATTGTATATTTATTGTTAAAGTTTTAAAGTCACCTTCTTAGTGGAATGACTATCACCAGTGGGATATAATAATATTAGATAACAATTTTAAAAGAAATTATAAAGGATCAATAGCTATGTAAGCTAACACTAATAGTATTGAAATCTTACTAACTGGCGAAAGTACTATGACATCTTTGGATAGGAATATAGTTAATTATACACTTGTTATATGATTGTGCTTTAGGTTACCTGGACTATAATAAATATATATAAAAACGGATTAAGGAAATTCCAAAATTAGAACTGTTACTAAAATGGGGACTTCATTTGGACTCACTGATTAAATGTGCAATGAACACTCTGAGTACTAAACAGTTGGCACTTTCTGGGTACTTCTACCTTTTCAACGTGGTCAAAATTAAAGTATAAATCTAGAATCTGCCTATTTTGCAAACCATTCTCCTTTCTATTATCTAATTAGTTGTTAAATCCTATCTATTCTGTTTCACCATCTCTAGTATTTGTCATCCCATCATTTTTCTTCCTTGGTTTCTTGAAATCACTTTCTAACTGATCTTCTCACCTCTTGTTTTACCCTATTCTAATTCATTTTGTTATTGTAGAGGTTATTTCTGAATTATAATGTTAATTATGTCATTTCTCTAATAAAAATTGTGTTGGTTTCCCTAGAGCAGTGACAAGTCTTATGTGAAACCCCAGTAAATAACATTTATTAAATAAATACGGTAGTTAATTGGCACACATTTAAAAGTAAATAATAATAAATTATCTCTATATATAAAAGCCCAGCGACCAGAACAGCAGAATGACCAGAACGACCAGAATGACTGGTGGCTATGACGCTCACTGTGGCAGCCAACCAGCCTGATCTGGCCCCAATCAGCCCCCCTTACCCCCGACTGGCCTGGCCCCTGATCAGCCCCCAACACCCTGATCGGGGGCAGGGTCAGCCAGCCAACGGCCCACGGCCTCTCCCCCCAGCTGGCCCAACCGATGGGCTCCCATCAGGGCAGGCTGGCCAGACCCCACCCATGCACAAATTCATGCACTGGACCTCTAGTATAATCTATATTATATTATTATTATTAGTTCTTGTGTAATATTATCCATACGCAGGTAGTAGGACATTTACTAGCCTTAAAATTAAAAATATAAAGCTACTGCTACTGTCACATCTATAAGACATTAAAAAACAAAAAAAATGGTAGAAGAAATTTTGGTTCAAGATCAGAAAACCAAACATGCCCATGTTGTTCAGATATTTGTGAAATGCATGAACTGCCTTTTATGAATTTGAATTCTATGAAACACAGTTTGAAACTATTGTTTTATACAATAAACTTCTAATTACTTAACTTTATCTGCATATCTTTATCAGAAGGGGCCCCTGTTTATCTTTCCATCCTCATTTCCTTGATTCCCTAAGCATATTGTATTCCCTGAACGCACCATATTTTCTCATATCTCAATGCCTTTTCTCAATCTTTTGCTTCTGACTAGAATATCTCTTCCAACTTGAGTATAATTGGAGAAGTCCCAGTTACCCTTTACTTCATGGTTCAAACACCATTTCCATGAAACCAGTTCAGACAATTACTTTCCTGGATAGAGTTAGTTTTTTCCCTTCTGTTTTTCTATAGCTCCTGGCATATACCTGTAGAGTGAATTTAGCACCTTGTTATGATTCAAAATTTTATTTGTTACTGTCATTATACTAAAAACTCTTTGAGAAGCAAATAATATTTTGTTTCCTTATCATCATTAGGGTGCTCATTACCTAACAGGCCAGTGGTTCTCGACTGTCTTAAGAGAAAGATTTATAGCTCCACCCCTTAGGGCAGTGGTTCTCAACCTTCTGGCCCTTTAAATACAGTTCCTCATGTTGTGACCCAACCATAAAATTATTTTTGTTGCTACTTCATAACTGTAATGTTGCTACTGTTATGAATCGTAATGTAAATATCTGATATGCAGGATGGTCTTAGGCGACCCCTGTGAAAGGGTCGTTCGACTGCCAAAGGGGTCGCGACCCACAGGTTGAGAACCGCTGCCTTAGGGGATCAAATTATCTCTATCTCTATGTCTATATCTATCTATATATCTATATCTATATATCTATATCTAATCTATATCTATTCATCTCTATAGTTAACTGACCCACACCTAATTAGGCTAGGAGCAGGAGAGTGTGAGTATTGTAACTGTGACTAGTTTCAAGCATTCAATATGTCAATCTGTGTTTTACAAAGAGAATGGATAAATTACAGAGCTTAATCTGTAAGATATCCCATTTGACCTTCATAACAGTCTGATAAGGCAAGAAAAGTGTTAATATTTTTATCCTTAGCTCTCTAAGTTGGTAGGAGACATAGCTAAGTTTAACATACTATTCTTTGATTCTCAAATCCAGTACTTTTTTTGTTTAATCTTATTTAAAAAAGGCAATGTGGTGCCTGGTGGGTGTGGGTCAGTGGTTGAGCGTCGACCTGTGAACCAGGAGATCAAAGTTTGATTCCTGGTCAGGGCACATGCCCGGATTGTGGGCTTGATCCCAGTAGGGGGTGTGCAGAAGGCAGTTGATGGAAATTCTTATCATTAATATTTCTGTCTCTCTCTCCCTTTCTCTTTCTGAAATCAATAAAAACATATTTTTAAAAATAAAAATAAATAAAAAGGCAACATGGTAAGTTCCTCAGTAAACAGAAACTTTGAGAAGATAATAACTATTTTGTTGACTCTTCTTTCAAAATACATCCAAGTATGACTATACCTCTTCATTTCCTCCACATCTCTTACCTAGACTACTACTCTAATTGTTTTCCCTGCTTTAACTCAGATTACACCACAGTCTCATCTAATAATAGACAGAAAAAAATCACTGCTCTCTGAGGAAAAACCTTTTTAAACTTTAAATCATATCATGCAATTTTTGCCAGAACTTTTGTGGTTTTTCATTTCTCTTCAAAATAAAACCGTGAGTCCTATGCCTTATAAAGTTCTATGATCTGGCTACTAAGAAAACATTATTTTCAATCCTTCTTTCTGTTACTTACTTTACCAACTACATTATTACTTCTCAGATATGATTCCTGTCTAAAGTTTTTCGCATTTGTTGTTTTCTTTACATGGAGCACTTCCTTCCACCCCCCAAATGATTATATTACTTGTCTCTTTTGCATCGCTCAGTTCTTAGTTCAGCTGTTAACTTCTCAGAGAGATTTTCATTGATCACTGTTCACTCCCTTTATTCTCCTGATTACTTTTTATTGATAACACTTATAGCTACCTGTTATTAAATTATGTATTTATTTGCTGCTTTTATTATAATACTAGAGGCCCGGTGCACAAAATTCATGTACTCGGGGATGGGGGAGTCCCTCAGCCCAGCCTGCGCCCTCTCGAAGTCCAGGAGCCCTCAGGAGATGTCTTTAGTGCTGCTGTGGAGGTGGGAGAGGCTCCTACCACCACCGCTGCACTCACCAGCTGTGAGCTTGGCTTCTGGCTGAGCAGCATTCCCCCTGTGGGAGCACACTGACCACCAGGTGGCAGCTCCTGCATCGAGCGTCTGCCCCCTGCTGATCACTACGTGTCATAGCGACCAGTCGTTTAGCTGTTCGGTCAATTTGCATATTAGCCTTTTATTATATAGGATAACTCCATGAGGGCAGGGCTTTATTGTGTTCATAACTGTCTTACCAATTCATAGAGCAGTGCCTGTCACATAGAAGACAGTCATATATTTGTTGAATGAATGAATGAAGAATGAATAAATGAGAGCAAGGAAACTGGTAGAGCAGTGATTTTCAACTGGCATGCTGTAAGAATTTTTTAAAAATATGCAATACCTGACTATTTAGTCAGGGACACTGACCTCAAATATTTTTCATTTGACAATCACCCTTAGATTGTCAAATGAAAAAATGACAACAGTAGCTATCTGATGTGAATTAATAAAAATTATACCTATTTTCTGTGTGAGATTGGCAAAAAATATATATTTTTTGGTGTGCCTCAGAATTTTAATAGTTTATGTATGCCATGAGATAAACAAGGTTGAAAATCGTTGTGATAGAGTAATATGTTAAGAGCAAAGTAGATATTTTTAATCCTTTTCTGAGGTCACATTCATTGATTTTTAGAGAGAGGGGATGGGTTGGAGAGAGAGAGAGAAAAATTGATGTGAAGAGAAACATCGATTGGTTGCCTCCTGCATGGGCTGGGGATCAAACCCGAAACCTAGGTATGTGCTCTAACCTGAAATCGAACACGCAACCTTTTGGTGTATGGGATGACACTCCAACCAACTGAGCCACACTGGCAAAAAATGTTTTCGTTAAATAAATTTTATATTACATAAAAACAAGAAATCATTCAGTGAAAGAGTGTCAACACTTTAGGAACATGGTATATAATTTTCAAAAAGATATGGAAAAGGAGATTATAGAAAGATTCATTTAGGTTTACTTTAATTTTTACTGAGGAAGATATTAGAAACATTCTTGTTTTCCAATTATCTTTTTAGGGGAACAATTCAGAAGTATTAGATAGACAGTGACAAACACATGGGATATTCTAGGGATAGTCTAACCCTAATTAACAAAATAGACAAAACTAAATGTATCACCAGAACCACATGGCATAATCCCCAAAGTTTTGAACAAACTTAAATTAGGCAATTCACTATTCCTCAACACATATCTCTTCTCTCCTCTCCTCCTCCTCTTCCTCCTCCTCCTCCTCCTCTTCTTCTTCTTCTTTTCTCTCTCTCTCTCTCTCTCTCTCTCTCTTTCTCTCTTTCTCTCTCTTTTTCTCATCAACACTTTTAAACTATTTTTTTTTATATAAATGGTTATGGTCAGAACCAATATGAACACTTTTAAACTATTTTTTTTATATAAATGGTTATGGTCAGAACCAATATGTAGATAAGTAGTATAACTTCTTCAGGGAAATAAATTTGTAATCATGATCCTCTTACTACACATAATATCAGATATTTTCAGATAAAGTTGTATAAAATCAGAAGCAGGTGTAGACTGTGAAGAGTTGTGTTTTCCAGGACCCTGAATGATGAAAGGAGATTTAGTACCTAGATATCCTTGACTATCATCTCTTCAGGTTTTCCATTATCTTCACATTCTTCTAATTTTACATCATTGTACTTGGGAGGGTCTATAAATGAGATTGGCACAAGACTATTAACACAATTCCTAATGTTCCCAATTTTCATTCATTAAAAGAACTATACAAGGTTCCCTGAGATGGGTGTACTTGTCTCATTCTATACTTCTAAACTGGTAAAGTAAAAGGTAGTACAGTTGACACTTATAGATAACTTATAGATAAAATATCTAACAAGGACTTCATGCTCCTGTTACTAATATGAACAATAGAGGAAGGGCATCTTTAAGAAAAGTAATGGATGCAAACCAGAAAAGTTGAAGAACCAAATAGAATTAATTTTTTAAAAAAATTTTGTTTTATTGCTTAAAGTATTACAAAGAGTATTACATATGTCTCCTTTTTTTCCCCCCCTTGACATTCCCCCGGCCTCCCCTACCCCCCAGTGTCTTGTGTCCATTGGTTATGCTTATATGTATGCATACAAGTCCTAATAGAATTAAAATTTAAAAAAGTTTAAGAACCAGGAACCAGAGCCTACTCTAGGCTTTCTACTTTGCTTATCCTAAGGTACAGGGACAGGCTTGAGTAAGGGATTATAGAGTTGTAGGAAGTATATTTATTACTTTTTTAAGTTACCAGAAAGAACAATCACGTTTTCTCATGAAAGGTCTTTGGTGCAAGTATATTGTCAGTAAAATTGGGTTGTTGTTCTATTTAGTATGACAGTTCTTATATTCTTAAAAACAAACAGTGCTGCCATACTTGTGTGTGTCTCAGTATAGAACTAATTTAAAATCTTAGATAATTTTCAAATTTATCTGTAGGATTATTACAAGTGATTAAACCAAATTCCCATTTTTTGAAGTGTAGTACATTTCTCTGCCTTCATTTGAAGATGTTCCTGGGGGGGGGGGGGGGGTGGGATCATAGGGTTAAGTTCCATAGTTTATTTTTAATTATAAGATTATTATATTAGTTTCCCACATTATAGTCTATAAACCATTTACATATTAGTTTAATAGCAATAACTTTGTATACATTAAAAAGTTCAAGTACTGGTAGAAGCTTTTAAGTTGAGTTTTTTTCCCATGAGACAATATTGAGTTTTTTGCTCCTACATAATTGTCAAAATACTGATCTTTATTAAAGATTTGGTTAGAGTGACAATTACAGGTTTTTTTTGTATAGTTAAATCTTTGATCCATTCCTTTTTATCTCCTAAGCAAGGAAATGTCTCTAAAATGTAGAGTTTTGATTAAATATTCATTTCTATTTACTTTTATCTTTGTTTCTTTGATCTTTTAACTTTTTTTTAAATCCAAGCAGAATTTGTTTTAGAGTTACAAATTATTCAAAATGATTTGAAATTGTTATATAATTATATGTAATATATAATATACAACTTCTATTGTTTTTCAAGTAGCCAAATCAATTTTATCATGCCATTTATTAACTGATTATTTTTCCAGTGGTTGTGATACTCCTTTGTCATATAATAACTTTTGTTATGCACTAGGATTTGTATCTGGGTTAACAATGTTCTTCCATCTTTCTGCCTATTCTTATGCCAATATCATAGTGATTTAATTATTAGGCTAAAAAGACTGGTCAAAATAATGTGTAGGGTGGATTTTGGAATATTTAAAAGGAAATGCAGTGCCTGTGCCCATCAACCAACTCTTGCAAATCTGTAGTCAGACAAAGTTGGGTTTATTACATCAAGGGAGATTGCACACCATAAGGAACCATGATACGTCTCTGTAAGAGGGTGTTAAGAAGGGGGTTGTTACAAGATTTGGGCCTGTATTAGGTGATTTTAAGAAAGTTCGAAGAAGCATGATTGAGTGTTGTCAGAAAGTAGGGGATAGTTCTATCATTTTGTAGTCTAAGAATATTTATCTAGGAGGCAAGAGGAACAGCATGGGCTAAAGCTATAATTACTAAAGAAGTAGTAGCAGTTATGTTAGTTGGATTAGGGGAACACATTTAATCATTAGTGTAGTTTACACAATGTTCTTACATTTATCAGTACCCAGACATGATCCTGTAGTGGTTCTGTTTTTGTTTTGCTTCAACATGGTCATAGAGGAGCCTTGTTTGATGGTTTTCTGTGAAATTGTTCATATTCCATAGGAGAACACTATAGCCTAGCTATTAGGTCCAGGCAAGCTCTAGCTAATAGCTGCTCGAGGCTACTTTTTTCTCTTTTAGCTACTTCTAAAGTAGCTGAAGTTGCTAGAATATGTTGCTAAGCAGGCCTGCTTTAATACCTCCATAAGAGAAATTTTTCTTGTTGATCAATAGCTAACAATTCATGTTTGTTGATTTGAATTTGTTATATAATTTTTATTCAAAATGATTTGAAATTGTTATATAATTATATGTAATACATAATATACAACATCTATTGTTTAGTAAAATTTTACACTTGAAATAGTATACTTGAAAACAAATATAGTAAGTATAACAATTTTTGTGCTAGTTTTATTTGTACCGTATCTCCATTTAGTTATAATCCACATTTTTTTCCTCCTCCATTTTGAGAAAATATACAGATTTTATTTCTTCCACATAATATTCCCTAGCAGGCAGCCATTTTTAACTCTAGCAGGTAAAGAGAAGATATGATGTAATTTTTGTTTTTCGGAGTTCAACCCAGCATATCAATTTAGCATTTTTGTGTGACTATATAAAATTTCATTTGCTGTGGGAATAAAACAATTTTCAAAAATAAAACTAATTTTTAAAAATCCTGTAGGAAACTCTGTTGTGTATGTATTAGCCAGAGCTTATAATACTCTGATTTTTTACCTGAACCATTTCACTGAAAATATCAGCTAAACCAGTTATTTTAATTAAGTTCCAGAAGAGAAATTATCTGACCTGCATCACTGCAAATATTTTATAATTCTGGAGTAGTCTCACTTCTATTTTCTAACCCTTCATTTTTAGTCACTCCTATACTGGCAAACATAGATTATTTAATATAAGAAAGGTATGTGAGGTAAAATAATATCCTTAGCAAATATATATTTTGACGAGAACATTGTATTTGGTAGTAGGATGATCAGGCTGTTGAATGAATCAAAGAAACTTAACTGAGTCTGGTGGAGATTCAGGCAAGTGCATAGGGCGTAGTCACTGAAGGCAACTTCACTAAATGTATTTATTTACTTTAGTGTGATCAAATATAGGCAGATATTAAGATTCAAGAGGAAAGCTACAGAACCTGGAAGAATAGAGGCAAGAGAGATGCAAGAGTAACTATGATATTGATAATAATCAGATACTAAGGTTGATTTTGAGGAACCAGGATGAAAGAACATTGGGGGATCAGCAACAAAGCTAACTCAATACCAAGTCTGTTGGTCAAGGTTTTCTTAATCCTCTTAATCTAGTGAAATAATTACTTTTATTTTTATTTATTTTTAAGTCAAATTTATTGGGGTTACCATGGTTAATAAGATTATTTGGTTTTAAGTGTACAATTCATCATCTGTATATTGCATTGTGTACTCACCCCCACAAAGTCAAATCTTCTGTCACCATATATTTGACCCCATTTACCCTTTACTACCCCCCACACCCCTTCCCCCTGATAACCACTATACTGTTCGTCTGTGTCTATGAGATTTTATTTTTTTGTTTGTTCATTTGTTGTTTTCAGTTTTATATACAATGGACTGCTACTCAGCCATAAGAAAAGATGAAATAGAGGGTGTCCCAAAATTCACGCAAGAAGTAATTTTGATAGAAAACACAGGTTTATAATTAAAAATTGTAACTTTTTTATTGATTCATAAAGTATACAGTATAGGGTTATGTATGGAATAGCACATCGGGTAAATG
>NW_005367587.1:6386163-6394916 GCF_000412655.1 Myotis brandtii
ATAATTGGTACTTGGTAATGCTTATCAAATTGAAGGGATTGAAATCAAAGGGCAACAGATATTAGAATCTGATTCAATAAACCAAGTAAAATTAGGCTTTTATTTTATTGTTGTTGTTGTTAATGCTCACGCAAAATTCAAATCTTGCGTGATGAATTTTGGACCCTGTACTACCATTATGACAATATGCATAGATCTTAAGAATATCATGCTAAGTGAAATAAGTCAGACAGAAAAAGTTAAGAACCATATGAAAGGATTACTTTTAAAGGAATGGTAGTAGTTTGCTAAAACAAACCACTTTTTTCTTGTAACTTCACACTACAAGAAAATTCTGAGATTTTTTTTTTCCTCTTTCTGCCCATGTTTGTTCTCACGTGCTGTTCTTCCTTTTTTTCATGACTTATTTCTTTCCCTAGATTTTTCATATTTCTTTGTAGTCATGCCTTAGGTCAGTATTTTTCTCTAACAAAGGCCAGTCTTTACCTTAATTGAGGCTGTCTGTTGTCTTTTTATCTACAATAACAATATCTTTGTATATCTTAACATAGTTAGAATTTTTCCTTAGGATAAATTCCTAGGAGAACAAGTTTATAGCTAAAGAGGAAGCTTATTTTTTTTAAAGTGTTTGATATATATAATCAATTGTTTCACTGGAAAGTCACACAAGTTTATATTTCTTTTTAGAAGTTTATATTTATTTGTCAATTATTCCTCAGTAAAATTGGGCCAGGAAAGAAGTTTATATAGAGGTACTTGTTTCCTTTTACCTTTGAAAACCCTATAAATTGCCATCATTTAAAAAATGTTTGACTATATAATTGGCAAGAGGTGGCAACTTAAAGTTGTTTTCATTTGTATTCCATTGTTTAGTAGTAAATTTTGCTCATAAAAATATGTACTGGTCATTTGCATTTTTCTATAGTGAATTCGATGTTGTTTGTTGAGTATTTTAGTTTGGGATGTTTAGCTTTTTTTCTTATTGTTTATAAGATTGTTTTATATAGCAACAATATTAACACTTTGCTTATTATGTTATATATAAAAAACTATGATAGATCTTCATCCATTATGCTTTGTAAAAGACTTTAAGCTTCTTTATTCTTATATGAGTAAGGATCTAATTTTATTAAATGATCGGTCATTGTTCCAGTACTATTTATGGAGTAATATTTTTTCTCATTGATTTTATTGTTGCTTTTTAAAAAAATTATGTTTATGAAGTCCATTCTTTTTTTAAAAATATGTTTTTATTGATTTTTAGAGAGAGAGGAAGGGAGAGGGATAGATAGAAACATCATCAATCAGCTGCCTTCTGCACGCCCCCTACTGGGGATTGAGCCCACAATCCCCATGTGCCCTGACTAGGAATCTAACTGTGACCTCTTAGTTCCTGAGTTGATGCTCAACCACTGAACCATACCAGCTGGGCTGATTACTGCTTTTAATCA
The DNA here is from genome assembly GCF_000412655.1 of Myotis brandtii. Lineage (NCBI taxonomy): Eukaryota > Metazoa > Chordata > Mammalia > Chiroptera > Vespertilionidae > Myotis > Myotis brandtii. The sequence continues at coordinate 6,387,615 of NW_005367587.1, forward strand.
TACATTCAATTATTTTGTTTACTTAATCTGCTTTTCAACATTTTATTTTATTACATTAATCTATGTCATCCTATCTATATATATAAAAGCGTAATATGCAAATCAACCAGACTGCTGAATGACTGGTAGCTATGACGCGCACTGACCACCAGGGGGCAGACGCTAAATGCAGGAACTGCCCCCAGCCCGCAGGCATTGCCCAATCTGGGCCTACTGGCCAACCTCTTGGTCCCTCCTCCCAGCCGGCAGGCTCCTATCATCTGATGGGGAATAGGCAACTGGGGGTGGGTGGTGGCGGGGGGCAGGGCCAGCTGTCAGCAGCCGGGGAAGATGGCCCTGATCGCAGGCCAGGCCTAGGGACTGTACCCTTGCATGAATTTCATGTGCCAGGCCTCTAGTATGAGTATAGCAACTAAAATAGATTGTTTTATAATATTTTTTAATATTTCCTATTTCTTCCACCCCTTACATTTCCCTTTTCAAAACTTCTTGTTTAGTTTTAGGTTTATATTTCCAGATAAACTTTAGTCTCCTTTTTCTCAAGTTTCATAAAAAAATCCAATGGGGGCCCAGCCAGCATGGCTCAGTGGTTGAGCATCGACCTATGAACCAGGAGGTCACGGTTTGATTCCTGGTCAGGGCACATGCCCAGATTGTGAGCTCTATCCCCAGTAGGTGGTGTGTAGGAGGCAGTCAATCAATGATTCTCTCTCATCATTGATATTTCTATCTCTATATTTCTCCCTCGCCCTTCCTCTCTGAAATCAATACAAATATATTTAAAAGAAAAAAATCCAATTGGGATTCTGATTGTTCTACATTGCATTTATATTTTGGGGAAGGTGTGATATATTTTGAATATTGAATATTCTAATATTATGATATACCTCTTAAGGTTTTTTATTATTTACCTTGATTAGAAATATTTCATAGTGTTTGTTGTTGTTTGAATAGGTGACACATTTCTTGTAAGGTTTTATCCTAGAATATTATTTGTTTTGCTATTTTGAATCAGAGCTTTTTTTACAATATATTTTGTTTAATACTAATTTAGAAAAAAGCTAATATTTTTCATATTTATTTTGTAACTTTCAATAAACTTATTGAAATCAAGTGGGATAGAGAGATACCTATGCTTATGAAGAGACATTTAAGAGATTGTGCCAATTTATATTTCTGGAATAAACTACTTAATCATGTTATACTTTAAAAAATACACTACTACAAGATACACTACTCTAATTACTTTTCAAATATTTTCTTTAGGGCTTGCCTCCTATATTTCTAAATAGAATCAATATGTAATATTCTCATGTCTGTATTTATGTATGTGTGCATGTGTATGTAGTCTATGTCATGTTTTTGAATGTGACTTTATTCTCCTTTTTTTTCTATCTGAAATAAAGTACCAAGTTATTTAAAGATTTGAAAAATACTCTTGACTGGGAATAATATTTTTGAGGAAATACTTTTTGAAGCAAAAATTTCATGGTAATTGATCAATTTGGATTACTGCCTTTTAAAATGAAATTTACTAATTTATATTTTCACAGGAAATTACAGATTTCATCCAGTATTTCACATATATTAGTACAGAATTATACATTCTTTTTGTAATAAAAACTCTTTTGTAGCTATGGCTATATATCTTTATTTAACATTATGTTTATATCTTCTCTATCTTTCCTCTTTATTAACTGTTCCAGAGGTTTGTCTATTTTATTGGTGTTCTAAAATAACTAGTTCATGGAGCTGATACTTAATCATTTTATTTTATTTTTTGCCTTTAATAGGTTTTTCTTTAATATACACTCTTTGGAATTTGAGATGTTTCTTTTTGTTAGTCTATATATGATGAATCATTATAAGTATTCTAATAATACTGGTAAGGAGCACTAAAAAGTATATTTTTATTTGGCATAGGCAAAGCTCATAATATATTTGTAAATCTTACTAGTTTTATATACAGTGCCTCTATATCTTGTTTTCAGCTTGCCAGATTAGTTAATAACAGAGAGATACATCATTCCATACAATTATGTTTCTGTTCATTTTTCTTTTTATTAATTTATCTTTTATATTTCAATACAGTGATATTTGTGCAAAAGCACTGAAATATTTCCATTGTGAAATATACCCTTTAATAAAATATTTGCTGTTTTATTTAATGCCTTTTGCCTTGAATTATAATAGTATGATCCTAATTTTTCTTATGTTTACATTGCTTTAACCTGATATTTTGCCATTTTTACTGGATTTTTAGAGTGTTCTGGATGTCATATTCAACTGTGAAAATATAATAGATTTTTAATTATTTAATTAAATTTTTATTTTGAGATTATTGTAGATTCACATGCAATTATAAGAAATAATACAGATAGATTTCATGTATCCTTTACTCAGTTTCTTTCAAAGGTAACATCTTGCAAAACTAAAATAAAATACTGCAATTAGGGTATTGACATTGATATATTCAAATACAGAACATTTTCATCATCACAAGAATCCCTCATGTTGCCCTTTTAGAGTAGCACACAACCCCTCACCTTTAATCCTGGAAACCACTAACCTGTCCTCCACTTTTTTTTTTGTCATTTCAAGAATGTTTATATAAATAGTATCAGATAGTATATAACATTTTGGCATTGGCCTTTTTTTTTGCCCGTAATAGTCCTTTTGGAGATACATCCAGAGTTTTTTAAATATCAATGGCTTGTTCCTTTTTATTACTGGATTTTATTCCATAGCATAGCTACACCACAGTTTCTTTAACCACTAACCCATTGAAGGACATCTGAGTCACTTACCAGTTTTTGGTTATTAAGACTAGAGCTGCTATAAACATTTGTGTACAAATTTATGTGTGAAAGTAAGTTTTCATTTGCCTGGGATAAATGCCCAGAAGTGCAGTTGCTGGGTCATAAGATAATAGCACGTTAAGTTGTTTTATAATTTGATATCTGTATACTTTATTGCGTGCACACCACTAAAAGTTTAGTTTCCTTCTGTTATCATATATTTTACTTCCTTTAATGAATTTAACCAATTCTTCCTTCTCCTACCCTCTTTTCCCTCTGGTTACCACCATTCTGTTGACAGTATCTATGAGTTTGTTTTTGCTTTGTTTTGTTAGTTCATTTTTTACTTTTTCTTTTATATTTCAGACTAGAGGCCCGATGCACGAAATTTTTGCAAGAGGCTCGGCCCTTGCAGTGCAGTGGCTTGCCTCGGTCCTCACAGCTATGGCACCTTGCCTCAGCCCAAGGCAAACTGCGGCGGCTGCCTCGGCCTTTGAAGCCCTGGCTTCGTCCAGAAGGTCGTCCGGTCTACTAATAATTAGCATATTATGCTTTTATTATTATAGATATGAGTGAAAGCATATGGTCTTTATCTTTTTCTATCTGACTTTTTCACTTAGCATAATATTTCCAAGATCCAGCCATATTGTTGCAAATGACAATATTTCATCTTTTTATTGCTGAGTAGTAGTCCATTATATATATTTATACTATATTTTTATCCATTCATCCATCAATAGACACTTAGATTGTTTCCATATCTTAGCTATTGTAAATAATGCTGCAGTGAACATAGGAGTATATACTAGTACAGTGGGGCCTTGACTTACAAGTGTCCCGACTAACGAGTTTTATGAGATACCAGCTGTCTCTCGGCCGATTTTTTGCATTGAGTTGATAGAGTAATTTGAGTTAACGAGCTCCTTAACGAGCTCCTTATCGAGCTCGGTCTCGGAACGAATTAAACTCGTAAGTCAAGGCCCCACTATATATTTTTTTGATTTAGTCTTTTCATATTCTTCAAATAAATACCTCGAAGAGGAATTACTGGATCTTACAGTAATTCTATTTTTTAATTTTTTTAAAGGACCTCCATGCTGTTGTCCATAGCAGCTGCACCAGTTTATAATCTTACCAACAGTATGCAAGAGTTCTCTTTTCTCCATATGTTTTCCAACACTTGTTACTTTGTGTCTTTTTGGTAATAGTCATTCTAAGTGGTGTGAAGTGATATCTCCCTCATTGTGGTTTTGATTTGCATTTCCCATAGTGATGTTGAACATCTTTTCATATGCCTTTGGCCATCTGTATGTCTTCTTGGGGAAAAAAAAGTCTATTCAGACTCTCTAACTATTTTTAAATTAGATTATTTGTTTCCTTATGTTTGAGTTATATGAGTTCTTTCTATAGTTTGGATATTAACCCCTTATTGGAACTAACATTTGCAAATATCATCTCCCATTGATAGGTTGCATTTTAAAAAATGTTTTTATTGATTTTTAGAGAGAGAGGAAGGGAGAGGGCTAGATAGAAACATTGATGAGAGAGAAACATCATCGACCAGCTTCCTCCTCCTCCCGTCCACTCCCCCTCCACCCTCCGCTGAGGATTCTGCCCGAAACCTGGGCATGTGCCTGACCAGAATCAAACCAGTTACCTCTTGGTTCAAGGGTCAGTGCTCAACCATTGAGCCACACCAGCTGGGTGGTAGGTTGCTTTTTTGTTTTGATGATTTCCTTTGGCTATGCAGAAGTTTGTTAATTTGATGTAGTCCCATTTGTTTATTTTTTGCTTTAGTTTCCCTTGCTTTTGGAATCAAATTTGCCAAAACACCACTGAGTCTGGAAGCTTAGTGTCTGTATTTTCTTTTATGTATTTATTGTTTCAGGTCTTACATTTAAGTCTTTAATCCATTTTGGTTAATTTTTGTGCATGGTGTAAGATAGTGATTTACCTTCATTCTTTTGCATATGACTATTCAGTTACCTCAACATATTGTATATGCTTAGCACCTTTGTCATAAATTAGTTGCCCGTATATGTGTGGGTTTATTTCTGGGCTCTCATTTCTGTTTCATTGGTCTGTGTGTATGTGTTTTTGCCAATACCATACTGTTTTGTACTATAGCTTTGTAGTACAATTTGAAATTGGGGAGTGTGGTACCTCTGGCTTTATTTTTTCTTAGGATTGATTTGACTATTTAGGGTCTTTTGTGGTTTCCTATAAATTTTAGGATATTTTAAATTCTATTTCTGTGAAAAAATTCCATTGGGATGTTGATAGGGGTTGCACTGAATCTTTATACTGCTTTAGGGAAACATGGATATTTTAACAACGTTAGTTCTTTCAGTCCAAGAACACAGAATGTCTTTCCATTTCTTTGTGTCTTTTAAAATTTCTTTGAACAATGTCTTATAGTTTTCAGTGTACAAGTCTTTCACTTCCTTTGTTTATTTCTAGGTATTTGATTCTATTTGTTGTGATTGTAAATTGTATTGTTTTCTTCATTTCTCTGATAGTTTGTTAGTATACAGAAACTCTCAGATTTTTGTGTAGTAATTTTATATCCTGCAATTTTATTGTATTTGTTTATTATTTCTAATAGTTTTATGGTGAATTCTTTAGAGTTTTTTATATATAAAATCATATCATCCACAAATAGGGATACTTTTACTACTTCCTTTTCAATACAGATGCTTTATATTTCTTGGCTAATTGCTCTGAATAGGACTTCCAGTACTATGTTGGATACAACTGACAAGAGTTGGCATCCTAGCCCTAACCGGTTTGGCTCAGTGGATAGAGAGTCGGCCTGCGGACTGAAGGGTCCAGGTTCGATTCTGGTCAAGGGCATGTACCTTGGTTGCAGGCACATCCCCAGTAGGGGGCGTGCAGGAGGCAGCTGATTGATGTTTCTCTCTCATTGATGTTTCTAACTCTCTATCCCTCTCCCTTCCTCTCTGTAAAAAATCAATAAAATATATTTATTTTTTTAAAAAAAGAGTTGGCATCCTAGTCTTATTCCTAATCTTATAGGAAAAGCTTTCAGTTTTTTATCATTGAGTATGATGTTAGCTGAAGGTTTGCCATATATGACCTTTATTATGTTGAGGTACTTTTTTTCTCTATCTATTTTTTTTGAGAGTTTTATCATAAATGGATGTTGTATCTTGTCAGATGCTTTTTCTGCATCTGTTGAGATGATCATATGATTTTTATCTTTTAATTTGTTAATGTGGTTTATCGTGTTGATTGATTTGTGGATGTTGAATTATCCTTGCACCCCTGGAATGAATTCAGCTTGATCATTGTATATGATCCTTTGAATGTTGTATTGTTGTATTTCTTTTGTTTTTATTTTATTGAGGATTTTTACATCAGATATTGGCCTGTAATTTTCATTGTTTTTGTCATGTCCTTGCCTACTTTTGGTACTAGGGTAATGTTGGCCTCATAAAATGAGTTAGGAAGCATTCCCTCCTCTTTGATTTTTTGGAAGAGTTTGACAAGGATGGGTATTAAATCTTCTTTGAATGTTTGGTAGCATTCACCAGTGAAGTCATCGGTCATGGACTTTGTTTTTGGGAGGTTTTGATTACTACTTCAATATCCTTATTAATGATCAATCTATTCAGGTTTTCTAATTCTTCATGATTCATGCTAGGAAGGTTGTATGCTTCTGAAAACTTGGTCATTTCTTCTAGGTTGTCCACTTTGGTGGTGTATAGACTTTCATGTATTCTTGTATAGTCCTTTATGTTTCTGTAGTGTATTTTGTAACTTCTCTTTCATTTATGTTTTATTTTAGTCTTCTCTTTTTTATCCTTTGTGAGTCTAGCTAAAATTTTGTAAATTTTGTTTAAAGAACCAGCTCTTTGCCCTGACTGGTTTGGCACAGTGGTTAGAGCGTCAGCCTGCGGACTGAAGGGTCCCAGGTTGGATTCCAGTCAAGGGCATGTACCTTGGTTGCGGGCACATCCCCAGTGGGAGGTGTGCAGGAGGCAGCTGATCGATGTTTCTAACTCTCTATCCCTCTCCCTTCCTCTCTGTAAAAAATCAATAAAATATATTTTAAAAAAAATAAAGAACCAGCTCTTTGTTTCATTAATATTTGTATTGTGTTTATATTCTCTATTTCATTAAATTTTGATGTGATCTTTTATTATTTTCTTTCTTCTAACTTTGGGCTTCATTTGTTCATTTTCTACTTCCTTAAAATGTAATGATAGGTTTTTGTTTTTGTTTTACATCTTTATTGCTGAGATTATTATAGATGTCCCTTTTTTTTCCCTCCCTTTGCTTCCTTCCACCTGGTTCCCGCCCCGCCCCAGACCTTCGCCACCCTATTGTTTGTGTCCATAGGCTATATATATATATATACACACATACATATACATATACATATATACATACACATACTAGAGGCCTGGTGCACAAAAATTTGTGCACTCGGGGGGGGGGTCCCTCAGCCTGGCCTGTGCCCTCTCGCAGTCTGGGACCCCTC
>NW_005367587.1:6395876-6396624 GCF_000412655.1 Myotis brandtii
CATATCTCGCTGATTAGCCAATGGGAAGGGTAGCGAAGTTACGGTTAATTACCATGTTTCTCTATTATTAGATAGGTTATATACACATATATACATATATACATATATACATATACATACATATACATATACATATACATGTGTGTGTGTGTGTGTGTGTGTGTGTGTGTATATGTATATATATATATAACTAAGTGTCCATCCGACCAGTAGCTATTACACATTCTGACCAGGGGGCAGACGCTCAACGCAGAAGCTGCCATGATATGCATGGCCATTTAAAAATAAATGGCACCACAGACCTGGCACCAACAAACGAACACTCAACTTCCCCCAAGTGGGACATAGGCCCCGCCACCACCCCGGAGCAACACCCTACCAAATTGCAGCCAATGCTGCCAAGACCCCATTGCGCAAAACATGGCCCACAGTCCAGCCCAGCCTGGAAACAGTCACTGTGGGTGCCAGGTAATAACTTCATGTAGCAACGCCTGGCTTCCTCTCCCCTAGAGACTAGCCTCCTTGAAGTTTCTTCAGCCCAGGAACCCAACTTGCTTTATAGCCAATTGGAAACATTTTACAGTTTAACCAAACGTTTGCGAATTGTTTTCCCCTTGCCTCATCTCATTTAATCCTCACAGAAGTCCTGGAATAGGTAGATAGGAGACTCAGTAGAATCCTATTTTCTTTTCATTAGCAAGACGCAAATAGCGATATTAAAATATTTCTTCTAATTAATTTCCTTTCA
>NW_005367587.1:6397224-6416446 GCF_000412655.1 Myotis brandtii
TAAGTCTATTTCTTTTACCAGGTAGGGTAAGTTTTCTGTCATTATTTCTTTAAATAGGTTTTCAATATCTTGCTCTCTTTTTCTGGCACCCCCATAATGTGAATGTTGGTATGCTTGAAGTTGTCCCAGAGGCTCCTTACACTATCTTCATATTTTTGGAATCTTATTTCTTTTTGCTCTTCTGGTTGGGTGTTTTTTTCTTCCTCATATTTTAAATCGTTGATTCTCAGAACCCTGTACTCTAATGTTGAATCCCTGTATATTATTCTTTATTTCAGTCAGTGTATGCTTAATTTCTGACTGGTCCTTTTCCATGTGTTTGGCATTCTCACCAAGATCCTTGAAAGTCTCACTAAGTCTCTTGGAGGTTTCTAGAAGATTCTTGAGTAACCTTATAGCCGTGGTTTTGAACTCTATATCCAGTTGTTTGCTTTCTTCCATTTCTTTCATTTGTGACATGTTTCTTTGTCTCCGCATTTTGGCTGCTTCCCTGTGTTTGTTTCTATGTATTGGGTAGAGCTGCTGTGTCTCCTTGAGTTGGTACAGTGGCCTTATGTAGTAGGTGTCCTATAGGGCCCAGTGGCTCAACCTCCTCAGTCACCTGAGCTGGGAAATCTAAGTGTCCCCTTTGTGGGCTGTAAGCACAGTCTTGTTGTAGTTGAGACTTGATTGCTATTGGTGTCACTGGTAGGAATTGACCTCCAGGCCAATTTGCTATGAGGACCAGCTGGGACTACAGTGGGAGAGCTGCTATGCAGGAGACACCCTTATGGAGTAGGACTTTAGTGGGGATTTGGTGCTTACTGAGTCTGCCCCTTGAATGTGTTGCTTATGGATGTGTAGAGTTGTAATCTGATATGGTTTGACACTGATCACTGGGTACACTGGCTATTGGGTCTCCAGGGAAGTGTAAAGTCAGCCACTGCTTGGAGCCACCAGCAGGAGCTACAGAGAGATCTTCAGATTCCTCCTTTTTTTATGGGGTTTGGAAGTGCCCAGACGAGGCCCAGCTATGAAGGCTGGTACTGATGCTGGGTCTTAGGCTTTTTATTGATAGGTTTGGGGCTCCCTGACCCAGCCACAGCTTGGTTGAGATTTTCAAGGACAGGCCATTCATATGCAAAGGCTTGCTTATGGATGTGTAGAGTTGTAATCTGATATGGTTTGACACTGATCACTGGGTACACTGGCTATTGGGTCTCCAGGGAAGTGTAAAGTCAGGCACTGCTTGGAGCCACCAGCAGGAGCTACAGAGAGATCTTCAGATTCCTCCTTTTTTTATGGGGTTTGGAAGTGCCCAGACGAGGCCCAGCTATGAAGGCTGGTACTGATGCTGGGTCTTAGGCTTTTTATTGATAGGTTTGGGGCTCCCTGACCCAGCCACAGCTTGGTTGAGATTTTCAAGGACAGGCCATTCATATGCAAAGGCGCTGCAGGCAGCTTGGGTGGGATTGTAAATTGGATGAGGCGGGGGGGGGGGGGTTAGAGACTCACTGGTGCAGAGCAAACAGAAATGGCTTCTTGTCAGCCCTGAGACTGGGGAGGTCCCAGCACAGGAACAATGATCCCTGTACCTCCATCTGGGAGAAAGCCATCCCAAAGTTCCTGGTCCTATGCCAGACAAATGTGTCCCTCAGATCCTCGCCCTGGTGCTAGAGCTCAGAGAAAGTGAGACCTGTAAGTTCAGTTCATGGTGCCGGCCTTTCAAGAGGAACAGCTATGTCTCCAGCAGCCTTGGTGTCACTGAGCTCTAATCCGCACTGGTTTTTACAGCTCTGGGACCATGGGCTGGGGGGGGTCTTTGCTCCTCTGGGAGGCCTCTGCAGAGATGATCTCCCTCCCAATTAAAAAAGTGGCACACTTGGGTGCTGAACCCACCCATTCTGCGCCTCTGCACCTCCTACCAGTCTCAGTGTGCTTTCTTCTTTACTTCTCTAGTTGTAGGACTTCCATTCAGCCAGCTTTCCAGCAGTTCTGGATGATCATTGTTCTATATTTTAGTTGGAATTTTGATGTGGTTATGGGAGGCGGTGAGTACAGGCATTTACCCTATGCTGCCATCTTGGTTCCCTCTCCATGGTAATTTTTTTATATTTCGGATTTTTCTTGTTTCTCAAGGTAGGCCTGTTTGCTATAAACTTCCTTCTTAATATTACTTTTGCTGCATCCCAAAGATTTTGGTATATTGTGTTCTCATTTTCATTTGTCTCTGTGTATCTTTTGATATATTATTTTATTTCTTTATTGACCCAATAGTTGTTCACTATCATGTTTTTTAGTCTCCACATTTTTGTGATTTTTCCAGCTTTCTTGTAGTTGTTTTCTTGTTTTGTACAGTTGTGGTCAGAAAAGATGCTTGATATGATTTCAGCCTTCTTAAATTTATGGAGACTTGTTTTGTGTCTTAACATATGGTCTATCCTTGAGAATGTTCCATGTACACTTGAGAAGAATGTATTCTGTCTTTTGGGGATGGAAAGTTCTATAAATATCTGGTATAATGTGTCATTTAAGGCTGATGTTTCCTTGTTGATTTTCTAGCTGGATGATCTATTCATTGGTGTAAGTGGAGTGTTAAAATCTACTACCGTTATTGTCATCTGTCTATGTCATATTTTAAGTGTGTTAAAAATTGCTTTATATGTTTTGTTTCTCCTAGGTTGGATGCATATATACTTAAAATGTTATGTCTTCCTGATGGATTATCTCCTTTATTATTATGAAATGTCGTTGTCTCTTCTTACCTTTTTTGTCTTGAAATGTACTTTGTCTTATATAAATATGGTTACATCTGCTTTTCTCTGGATACCCTTTGCTTAGAGTACCTTCTTCCACATTTTCACGTGAGCCTATGTTTGTCTTTGGAGCTGAGATGAATCTCCTGAAGTCAGCATATAGTTGGGTGTTGTTTTTTAATCCATCCATCTATTCTGTGCCTTTGGTGAGTTCAGTTCATTAACATTGAGGTTGATTTTTGACATATGAGGACTTACTACAGTCATTTTATTTTTTGATTTCTGGTTGTTCCATATCTCCATTGTTTCTTTTCCCTCATGCTTCTGTTTGTTATTTTAGTTTGGTGGTTTTCTATGATGTTTTTGTTCATTTCATCTGTTTTTATATTCCATGTCTCAGCTCTGGATTTATTTTGTGATTATCATGAAGTTTATGTAAAATGTCTCAGACAAAATAGTCCCTTTTTCTTCTTATAGCATCTTATCTTCATTCACATACCAGTTCAATTCTTTTCTTCTTCCCTTATTATATTTTTATTTTCAAAAATTATTTCTTTTTATGTTGTGTATTTGTTACAGATTTATACTGTGTATAAATTGCAGTAGAGTTATTTATTTATTTGTGTTAATCCTCACCTGAGGATATTTTTTTCATTGATTTTTAGATAGAATTGAAGGGAGGGAGGGAGGGAAGGAGGGAGAGTGGCAAAGAGGTGGGGGGAGAGAGAGAGAGAGAGAGAAAAAGAAACACATCAATGTGAGAGAGACACATCAATTGGTTGCCTGCCAGGGCTGAGGATCTAACTTGCAATCCAGGGATGTGCCCTTGATTGGGAATCAAACACATGACCCTTTGGTTTGCTTGGTCAGTGCTCTAACCACTGATCACACTGGCCAGGGGTAGAGTTATTTTTAATGCTTTTTCACCCCTTTAACATTTATGTTATAATTAAGAGTTTAACACATTTTTTAAAACTTTTTAATTGAATTTATTTGGTTGACATTGGTTAGTAAAATTATAGGTTTCAGATGTACAATTCTATAATATATCATCTGTATATTGTATTATGTGTTTACCACCTCAAGTCAAGTCTCCTCCCATCACCATTTATCTCCCCTTTACCCTTGTCTTCCTCCTCCCATCCCCCTTTCCCTCTGGTAATCACCATACTGCTGTGTCTATGAGGTGTTTTTTTTTTCCCCTTAATCCCTTCACATTTTTCACCCTGCACAACCTGACAGCTGTCAGTCCGTTCTCTATCTATGAGTCTGTCTCTATTTTGTTTATTAGTTCAATAAAGTGAAATCATACAATACTTGTATTTTTTTCTGATTGGCTTATTTCACTTAGTATAATGCTCTCCAGGTCCATCCAGGCTGTTGCTAAAGATAATTCCTTTTTTATGGCTGCATAGTATTCCATTGTGTAAATGTACCATAGCTTTTTTATCCACTCATCTACTGATGGACACTTGGGCTGTTTCAAAAGCTTGGCTATTGTAAATAATGCTGCAGTGAACATAAGGGTGTATATATTCTTTCAAATTAGTATTTGGGTTTCTTTGGATATATTCCCAGTAGTGGAATCGCCAGGGTATAAGGGAGTTCCATTTTTAGTGTTTTCAGAAAACTCCATACTGCTTTCCACAGTGGTTGCACCAATCTGTATTCCCAACAACAGGGAGAGGGTTTCCTTTTCTCCATATCCTTGTCAACACTTTTGGTTTGTTGATTTATTGATGACAGCTACTCTAATAGGTGTGAGGTGATATCTCATTGGGATTTTAATTTGCACTTCTCTGGTGATTAGTGACATTGAGCATGTTTCCATACATAGATTGGTCATCTGTATGTCTTCTTTGTAGAAGGGTCTATTCAGGTCCTTAGCCCATTTTTTAAATTTGATTGTTTATATTTTTGGTATTGAGTTTTATAAGTTTTTTTATTTTTTAATCCTCACCTGAAAATATATTTTTATTGATTTTAGAGAGAAAAATTGATAGGTTGCTTCCCATATGCACTCCAACCAGGGGATGAACCTGCAACCTATTTATGTGCCCTGACCAGGAATCGAACCCACAAAATTTGGGTGTGTGGGACATCACTCCAACCAACTGAGCCACATGGCCAGGGCAAGTTTTAGATGTTAACCATTTTCAGATTTATCATTGGTGAATATGTTCTCCCATTCAGCAGGTTGTCTTTTCATTTTGTTAATCATTTCCTTTGCTGTGCAAAAACATTTTAGTTTGATGTCGTGCCATTTGTTTATTTTTTTCTCATTTCCCTTGCCTGAGGAAATACATCAGAAAAAATATTGCTAAGTTTTCTTCTAGGATTTATATGGTCTTGAGTCTTTAAGTCTATAATCCATTTTGAGTTTATTCTTGTGTATGGTGTAAGAAGGTGATCTAGTTTCATTTCTTTACATTTATCTGTCCAATTTTCCCAACACCATTTAGTGAATAGACTATCTTTACTCCATTGTATGTTTTTTACTCCTTTGTCAAGTATCAAATGACCATACAGGCCTGGGTTGATTTCTGGGCTCCCTTTTCTGTTCCACTGATCTATATGTGTTTTTATGCCAGTACCATGCTGTGTTGATTACTGTTGCCTTGTAGTATAGTTTGATATCAGTGGTGGGGGAATGTGGTGGGTGATGGAGATCTGGGTTCCTGATGGAGATATGGGTTCCTGATGGAGATATGGGTTCCTGATGGAGATCTGGCTGCCTCCTGGTTCCATATGGCTGCTGGAGCTGCTGTGCTGTAGGTACATTCCAGCTGCAGCTATGAGGCTCTTGAGGCTCTGCCACAGTCAGTCAGGAGAGGGAGCTGGATTCTCAGGTGCCAAGACTGCTTCTTCTCCACTCTTACTCTCCACCAGACAGTAGTGTGGGACTGCACCCTGGCACCTCTACTGCTACTGCATTTACTGGGGTGGTGGGCTCAGCCATGATGGCAGGTACTGTCTTTGTCTTCCCTTTTGTCTCCCTTAGGTGTTCCAATACACCCACTTCAGATGTACCAATGTGTGGCTCCCTCAATTATGCTAGTGTGTTGAGCAGAGGAATCTTTGTTGGATTGTGGATATATGATTAGTTGTAGATTTAAAGTTTGTTACAAAGAGTTTTCTCATTTCACTGTGATGCTCTTGTCACTCTAGATTTTGCTTTTTAACACAGATTGAATGTCTTCCTCTTATTAATACATGCTTAGGTAAGTGTCTAACAGTTTCTCTTCCTGGAGGCAATCAGTGTTATCAATCTTTTGTATATCCTTCCAGAGATAATTATTGCATATATATGTAAACATGGTTTTATCCCATAGCAAAAATTATAGTATAATATACATACTTTTTACCGTACTTTTTTCCTTAACAATATATCTTATCTGTCATTCCATACAAGTCTACTGTATTCTTTCTATGAGTTGTATAGTATTCAATGATATGACTGTGCCATAATTTATTCTATCAGTCCCTTATAGGTAGACATTTAAAATTTAAAAGTCAGTTATTATTACATGTTGTAATAAACTCCCTATATATAAGCCTTCCCTGAATGTACATTCCTAGAAATTGAGTTGCTTAGTCAAAGAAGATGTATATATATTTTTCCATTTTATTTTATTTATTTTTAAATCTTTATTGTTGAAAGTATTACATATGTCTCCCTTTTCTCTCCCCATTGAATTCTTCTAGCCGGCCCATACCTCCCACCCCAGGCCTTTACCACCCTATTGTCGGTGACCATGGGTTATGCATATATGCATACTAGTTCTTTGGTTGATCTCTTCCCAACCACCCAATCTCCCCTGCCTTCCCTCTGAGGTTCGAGATGTATATTTAAAATTAGTATTTTAGTATTGAAATTTCTCTCATTTATGTGTGTTGTAATTAATCTACATTCTCTCCTTACTGTTTGAATTTTATTTTATATATTTTAACAGCTAAATTGAGGTATAATTCAAAACCACACAGTTCATCTATTTTAAATATACATTTCAGTGGTTTTTAATATATTCACAGGGTTGTGCATCCATCACCACAGTTAATTCTAGAACATTTTTATTATCCCCAAATATGGCTGTTACCCTCCAATCTTCTTTTCTCACCCTTTATCTAGGAAGCTACTAAGCTACTTTCTGTCTGTATAGATTTGTTTATTCTAGACATTTATCAAAAATGAAATCGTACAATATGTGGGATTTTGTGACATTTATTTTAATGTTTTATTAATTTGTTTTTCTTTTTGCTATATGTTTTATATCCCTTTTCCAGTTTTGAGGGATATATGTTTATTTTATGTGTGTTGAGGAAAACAATACACACACACAAAGAGTTGTGTGTGAATTGATTTAGTGGTTACTTTCAGATTTTTCTAAACCAATCTTTAATTCCTACTTATTTAATTGTCAGAGTTAAGTCTGAAATGAATGGAATATTTTGGGTCTGATGTTTGCTTACTTTTTAACTTCATTTTAAGATGTGATGTTTAGCATACTTTCATCCTATACTGTTACTCCTATTAAGCCTTTTATTGGTATACTAGTAATTCTGAGCTGTTATGTCAGTGTTAATTTTGTAAGAGCTTTTCAACTTAGAAACTGCCCTTGATTTTTGCATAATTTTTAGCTTGTCTACTTAAATTAAAATATATTAATTTGAATAAATATTAAAAGTTATCTCTACATTTATTGTTTTCAATGTGCACTATTCATGCTTTTATACTAAGACCTCCCTTAAGATTCTTTTAATTTATGATAGTTCCCCTTCTCTCTCCCTCCCCGCCCCCCATGCTATTGATAATTGAAGAAACTAGATCATTTGTCTTACAGAATTTTCCACATTCTGTATTTGGCTGATAGCTCTTAACTTCAGACTTTTTAAAATGGGGGCAGTGGCTTAAGAAGGCAATAATGCTGCAAATCACCTATTTCCCTTGATATACACCCTTATTTCCAGAGCATGTTATTATCATGATCAAAGTAATCTTCTTTACAGTTGTGATAATGTTGATGAGTCTTGAATCATGATTTGGCTTTGCTCTTTGTTGTCTCCCAAAAGTACTTATTCTAGAGTTTGGCAGAGGAATCAAGTCCAATCTAAAGATATTATTTGAACTATCATGATGGTCATTGTAACAATTTTAGTATATGATTAGGGCTTTAGTTTCATAATTCTATTCCGCTCCATCAAATACAAATGTGACTGCTCTGTTCCTAGTCCTAAAGCTAATGAAGGATTATTTTTCATTATCTTGTTCTACTCCTAAGAATCATTTATATAGAAGCAGAGGCTAATTATTATTGACTCATCTGCTTTATTTTGCTAGGGAAAGACAAGTGAATACCTACATACATATATACATACATACATATATACTCACCACCTAGATTTGATAGTTATCATTTTCTATATTTATTTTATCATCCATGTATCCACCTATCTATCCATATTACTTTTTTTGATGCATTTTAAAGTAAATTGCAGATGTCAGCACACTTTACCTCTTAAAACTTCAATATGCATATCATGAACATTATATTATTTTATAATAATTTGTATTTTTTGAGGTATAATTTCATACATAGAAGTCACAAATTTAATTGAACCATTGATGAATTTTGATGTAATCCAAACCTCTATCAAAATATAGAATATGCCCTGGCTGGTTTGGCTCAGTAGATAGAGTGTCAGCCTGCAGACGGAAGGGCCCCGGGTTCGATTCCCGTCGGGGGCACATGCTCAAGTTGTGGGCTGGATCTCCCGTAGGGAGCATGCAGGAGGCAGTCGATCAGTGATTCTCTCTCATCATTGATGTTTCTATCTCTCTCTCCCTCTCCCTTCCTCTCAGAAATCAATAAAAATATTTTAAAAAATATATATAGAATATTACTTCACTCAGTAAAGTTCCTTCATATCCTTTCCCAGTCAGTGCTGCTCAGGTCAAACACTGATCTGAATTTTTTCATCATATTTTAGTTTTACTTGTTCAAAATTCAATATGAATGTAATTATACTATATGCACTCTTTTGCGTATTTTTTTATTTAGCGTAATGTTTTTGAGAATCATCCATGTTGTTACATCTATCAGTAGTTTTTAATTGTTTAGTAGTATTCCATTTTATTAGTATATGACAGTTTTTTTTATTCTTTTGTTGTTGGACATCTTGGCTGTTTCTAGTTTGTTGTATATAAAGTTGTTAGGGCCTTACTTATACTAATTACTAGAGGCCTGGAGCACGAATTCGTGCACCAGTAGGGTGCCTCGCCCTGGCCTGTGGGATCGGGCCAAAACGGGCTCTCCAACATCCCCCGAGGCGTTCCAGATTGCAAGAGGGTGCAGGCCAGGCCGAGGGATCACCCATTGATGCATGATCAGGGCTGGGGAGGGACGTGGGAGGGCTCCAGGGGGTGTCTGGCCCATCTTGCTCAGTCCCAATCAGCCAGACCCCAGCAGCAAGCTAACCTACCAGTTGGAGCATCTGACCCCTGGTGGTCAGTGCATGTCATAGCGACTGGTGGACGGGCTGACTGACCCCTGGTGTTCAGTGTACGTCATAGCAAGCAGTTGGGCAGCCTTAGCATATCATTAGCATATTATGCTTTGGTTGAACAGCTGACCGGTCAACTGGACACTTAGCATATTAGGCTTTCATTATATAGGATTATATTGTACATATGTTCTTTATTTTCTTGGGTACATACATATGAGTGGAGTTTCTAGGTGATAGGACAAATATATATTTAGTTTCATAAGAAATTGCAAGACATTTTTCCAAAATGGTTGTGTCATTTTATGCTCCTACCAAGATTTCATGATAGGTGTTTTTTTAATTGAAAAGAAAATATTATTTTAATCACCCTAGTGGTTGGATAGTGGTATTTGTGATTTTCATTTTCCTGATGACTATTTTTACTATTTCCTCTCTTTCAGACAGTTCGGCATGGTTTTCCTTATCAGCCCACAGCATTAGCTTTTGATCCAGTTCAGAAAATCTTGGCTATTGGGACGAGAACAGGTGCTATACGAATGTATCCTTAAGTTTTTGTTCACTACTTGTTATATTAACAATTACATTTCCTTAAGTATTCAGGTGAGTGAATATATTTGTAACCACATAAAAATTATTGTTTCTTTAGAACTAACAATTGTGAAAACCAGCATTGTCAGATATTTTGGCCTATTTTTTTTTTGTTTAATATTCTTACTAGAGGCCCAGTGCACGGATTCGTGCACCGGTGGGGTCCCTTGGCCTGGCCTGCACCCTCTCGCAATCCGGGACTCCTTGGGGGATGTCGGAGGCCTGGTGGCATGAATTCGCCCAATCATACATACATATGAGTGGAGTTTCTAGGTGATAGGACAAATATATATTTAGTTTCATAAGAAATTGCAAGACATTTTTCCAAAATGGTTGTGTCATTTTATACTCCTACCAAGATTTCGTGATAGGTTTTTTTTCATTGAAAAAATATTATTTTAATCATCCTAGTGGTTGGATAGTGGTATTTGTGATTTTCATTTTCCTGATGACTATTTTTACTATTTCCTCTCTTTCAGACAGTTTGGCATGGTTTTCCTTATCAGCCCACAGTATTAGCTTTTGATCCAGTTCAGAAAATCCAGGCCCAGGGACCCCACTGGTGCACGAATCTGTGCACCGGGCCGATTTCGGCCCGATCTACACAGGCCAGGGTGAGGGACCTCACGGTGCACATATTCGTGCACCAGGCCTCTAGTATACATATAAGATTTTTGCTTAATCTCTTCCTGCCCTCCCCCCTTTCCTCTGAGATTCATCAGTCTGTTCCATGTTTCCATGCCTGTGCGTTGAGCTTCTGCCCCCTGGTGGTCAGGGCGCATCATAGCTACCAGTCAAACGGTCACTTAGGCTTTTATATATATAGACTAGAGTCCCAATGCACAAAATCCATGCAAGAGTAGGCCTTCCCTCCCCTGGCTGCCAGCACCAGGCTTCCCTCTGGCACCCAGGACACGGGCTTCCCTCACAGCCCTGGCTTCATCTGGGAGGTTGTTCAGAAGGACGTCTGGTCTAATTAGCATATTACACTATTATTAATATAGATTGCTTTCAGAGAGGAAGGGAGAGGGAGAGAGAGAGAAACATGATGAGAGTCATCGATTGGCTCCCTCTTGCACACCCCCTACTACCTAGCCCACAACCTAGGCATGTCCCCTTAACCAGAATCGAACCTGGGACCCTTCACTCTACAGGCCGATACTCTATTCACTGAGCCAAACTGGCTAGGGCTGGCCTATCTTTAATGTCTGTGATATGAGTATTTATATCCCTTCTTTAATTCCTGATATTGGTAATTAGTGTCTTTTCTCCTAATCAGTGTGGCTAGAAGCTTATCAATTGTATTGGTTTTCAAAAGACCCAACTTTTGGTCTGATTGCTTTTCTGTATTGTTTTTCTATATTCTGTTTCATTGATTTTACTTTGATTTTTAAAATTTCCTTATTTTGCTTAACTTTGGGTTTAATTTTATCTTTTTCTGGTTTCTTAAAGTGGAAATTGAGGTCACTGATTTGAGAACTTTTCTTCTTTTCTAAAATATGCTTTTAGTACTGTATATTTCTTCCCAAATATTTATTTAGTGCCATCCCATTTTTTAAAATAACCTTTTTATTTTGACATAGTTGCAGGTTTAATTGTAGCTATGAGAAATAATACAGAGAAATCCCATGTATTCTTTACCCAACTTCTAATAGTAACATCTTATTAAACTATAGTGTAATATTACAACAAAGTTATTGATATTGATACACTCAAGGTACAGACCATTTTTATCATCACAGTGATTTCTCATGTTGCCTTTTTGTTGATGTTGTTTTTAATCCTCATCTGAGGATATTATTTCCATTGATTTTTAGAGAGAATGGAAGGAAGGAAGAGAGACAGAGGGAGAGAGAAACATAGATGTGAGAGAGATACATGGATTGGTTGCCTCCCACATGCACTCCGACTTGGGCCACGGGTTAGCCTGCAGCTAAGGTACATGCCCTTGACTGGAATCGAACCCACAACCCTCAGTCTGAGGGCCCATGCTCTAACCAGTGAGAAAAATCGGCCAGGGCTTCATGGTGCCCTTTTTAAAAAATATGTTTTTATTGATTTCAGAGAGGAGGGGAGAGAGAGAGAAACATCAATGATGAGAGAGAATCATTGATTGGCTGCCTCCTGTACACACCCCACTGACAGCCCAGGCATGTGCCCTAACCAGGAATTGAACCATGACTTCCTGGTTTATAGGTCGACGCCCAACCACTGAGCGCATGCCAGTCAGGCTTATGTTGCCCTTTTATTATAGTCATACCCTAGCTCTCCAATTCCCCCACCCCCATACATGACTCCTGACAGTCACTAATTTCTTTATTTGTCTGTTAATTCTATCAAATTCTGAGAGTAGAGTAAATTTGATTCTCCAACTCTGTTTCTGTATATATTTATTTTTCTTTCCAGCTCTATTAGTTTTGCTTTGTTTTTCAGGGCTCTGCAGTTTGGTGTGCACATATGTATGACTAGAGGCCCAGAGCACAAATTCATGCACAGGTGGGGTCTAGCTGGCCCGGCCCCAATCGGGTGGATCGGGGCCAGGCCTGTCGGGAGGAGGAGACAGCAGGAGGTTGGCCAGCTGGCCTGCCCCGATTGGGGCCTGATCAGGGCTGGGCCGGCAAGGGGAAGGGGACGCTGGGGGTTGGCCAGCCGGCTCTGCTCCTGACTGGAGTGGGGGGCCGATTAGGGGCAGAGCTGGCTATGAGTAGGGGGCCGCGGGCCAATCGGGTGGTGGGGGCCCATCGGTGATAGGACCGGCCGGGGGGAGGGGCTGCAGGTAGTTGGCTGGCTGACCCCGCCCCCCCCATTTGGGGAAGGGGACAATCAGGGGTAGGCTGGCCAGGGCAAGGGGCCACAGGGAGGTTGGCTGGCCCCACCCTCGATCAGGGTAGGGGAAGCTGATCAGGGATGGGGTGGGCCAGGGGGAGGGGCTGTGGGAGATTGGCCGCTGGCCCCACTGCCGATCGGGCCGGTTCACTGGCCACAGTGGGCGTCATAGTGACTGGTCATTATGGTCGTTCCGGCGTTCTGGTTGCTGGCTTTTTATATACATAGATTGTCATGTCTTCCTGGTAGATTGATTCCTTTATCATTATATAACATCTTTATTTGTCTCTAGCAACTTTCTTTGCTCTGAAATCAACTTTATTTGATATTAATATAGCACCTCCTGCTTTTTAAAAAATAATGTTTGCATGATGTATCTATTTTAATTCTTTTATGTTAAACTTACTATGGCATTGTATGTGAAGTGAGTTTATTATAGACAATATGGATCATTTTTTCTGTTTTATTCTTTTTGAGGTATAATTAACATATAATGCTGTGTTTGTTTCAGGTGTACAATATAATGATTCAATGTTTGTGTATATGTTGAAATGATCACCACAATAAGTCTAGTTAACAGGCATTACCACACATAGTCACAACATTTTTCTTTTGTGTTTTCTACTATCTTAGTAACTTTCAAATATACAGTACAGTATTATTAACTATAGTTACCATGCTGTGCATTACATCTCCAGATTTTATTTATTTTATAACTGGAAATTTATACCTTTTGACCATCTTACCAATTTGGCCCACTTCTCAACCCTAATTCTTGCAACAACCCATTTGTACTCTGTATCTATAATTTTCGTGTTTTGGGTTGTCTATTCGTTCTTTTGTAGATTCTACACATGTGAGATAATACAGTATTTGTCTTTCTCTGTCTGACCTATTTCACTCAGCAAGATGCCTTCCGTGTCCATCCATGTTGTCACAAATATTGTCCTTCTGCCCTAACCAGTTTGGCTCAGTGGATAGAGTGTCGGCCTGCGGACTGAAAGGTACCAGGTTCAATTCCGGTCAAGGGCATGTACCTTGGTTGAGGGCACATCTCCAGTAGGGAGGTGTGCAGGAGGCAGCTGATCGATGTTTCTCTCTCATGGATGTTTCTAACTCTCTATTCTTCTCCCTTCCTCTCTGTAAAAAATCAATAAAATATATTTTAAAAAAACACAAAAAACAAAAAAAACCCCCAAATATTGTCCTTCTTTTTAATGGCTGAATTATATTCCATTGTAGGTATATGTACCACATTTTCTTGATTCATTCATTCATCAGTGAATACTTTAGTTGTTTCCATATCTCAGCTATTGTAAATAATGATGAATTGAATATGGGGATGCATGTATCTCTTCAAGAGAGTGATTTCATTTTCTTTCTGGGACTGCCCCAGGGGTTGGGGCTATGTATAGGGCCCTTTCAGGATCTCTGGGGGCACAGACAGAAATTTATCCTGTTTGGTGCCTGTGCCAGCAGGCCTGCTTGACACAGAAGCTCAACATAGGCTGAGGCAGGGGGCTAATGAGTTACAGAGCCATTTCAGAATCGAATCTATAATCTGATCAAATTTGGTAGCCTTACCTCTGGGCAGTGGTTCTCAACCTTCCTAATGTCGTGACCCTTTAATACAGTTCCTCATGTTGTGGTGACCCCCAACCTTAAAATTATTTTCGTGGCTACTTCATAACTGTAATTTTGCTACTGTTATGAATTGTAATGTAAATATCTGATATGCAGGATGTATTTAGGCGACCCCTGTGAAAGAGTCATTCGACCCCCAAAGGGGTCGCGACCCACAGGTTGAGAACCGCTGCTCTAGGGGCTTCCACACTGCAGCTGAGACAGGCTGGAGCTGGTTCAAAGGTTCATGGAATTTGGCTGGTAGTTGCCCTTTTATTATCCCCTCCTCTCTGAAATCAGGTATTCAACTACCTGAATTTGTTTGTGGAACCTTAGACAAATGTTTTCTTTTACTTCTGAGTTCACAACCAGGACCAAGGTCTCTATGCCTATTTCCTGATCCATTCATGGGCTTGACTCCTCTGGGTCCCTTGGTGTATGGTGTTTGCTGGTGACAAATCCAAATCCAAACTGGGCTGTAACCACATTTTCAGGTGTACAGAGCTATTTCCATATTGTTTTGGAGAGCTGGGTGTCAGTCTGCCTTCTCAAAATGGCTCTCTTCATTCTGGGACTGCTCCAGGGTTTCACAATCTACTTGAATCTAGTAGGCTTCCATGAAGGCCACTTTGTCTGTGTATGGATGCCAGATTATTTTTGTTGTGAGGGACATCTTATTTGGCCATTTTGCTGTTATCCCGTACTATATGATGCAATTTGCATTAACAAAGACTAAGATTTTTCAACTCTTTATTTTCAAAAGTTAGGATAACTGAAAAACAAAATATCAGTTATTAGGTAAGTTAGTTTATTTTTTTCTTGTTAGTAGAAGTGCTAATTAAAATGTTAGAATCCTTGACTTTTATTTATATTAGACTTGGGAGACCTGGTGTTGATTGCTATTGCCAACATGAAAGTGGTGCAGCTGTCCTGCAGCTCCAATTCTTGATCAATGAGGTAAGGATTTTCTTTTTACTATTTCTCTCTCTCTCTCTCTCTCTCTCTCTCTCTCTCTCATACTGCATTCATTGATATAATCTTTTTATATTTTGATTCTAAATCAGCGGTTCTCAACCTGTGGGTCGCGACCCCTTTGGGGGTCGAACGACCCTTTCACAGGGGTCGCCTAAATACATCCTGCATATCAGATATTTACATTACGATTCATAACAGTAGCAAAATTACAGTTATGAAGTAGCAACGAAAATAATTTTAAGGTTGGGGGTCACCACAACATGAGGAACTGTATTAAAGGGTTGTGGCATTAAGAAGGTTGAGAACCACTGTTCTAAATGCTTAAAGACATATGTATATAGTATTATTCATGGTCAAAGTTTTCCTAAAAATGGTACTCCAGTGTTTGTCAGTTTATTAAATTTTAAAAGAAAAAGTTGTATATCTTAGAAGATCCTGTTATTGTGATTGTGTAGAATAACTTATAGATTATTTAAATGTTTTTAAAATATTATTGAAATATTTCACTTGCTTCAGTGATCATAAAACTTTTATTCTATACACGCTCTGCCCACCAACTTAAATTTTATAATCCAGCACTAGTTTCATGTTTTGACTTTATCTTCCATGAAATAATCTTTTCACTTATGTACCTATGGGCTCTTTTATATGTGTGTATCTCCATGTGCATATGTTAGTATATGTATGAATTTGTATATATTTATGTATCCATAGCTATTATGACCATTGTTGCCTACCCTACACATATTTTATAAACCTATGGTGATTAGGAACTCCCTAAAACAAAATATTTATAAAGTTCAGAAAGGTTGAAGATCTTCCATTAGTTGAGGGCTACTTAAGTCCATCTCAACTCAGATTTTTATTTTAATGGGAAGATGTTTTATTTAATTTGAATGGCCATCTCATAGCCTTTTATTTTTTAAAATATTTTTAATAGATTTTTTTAAAGAGAGAGTAAGGGAGAGGGAGAGAAACATCAATGTGAGAATAAAAACATTGATTGGCTGCCTCCTGCATGACCCCTACTTGTGATTGAGCCCACAACTCAGGCATGGGCCCAGACCAGAAATGGAACTGGCAACCTTTCAGTGCCCAACCAATTGAGCCACATTGGCCAGGGCATAGACCTTTTTATAAAAAAATTATTTTAATCCTTCAATTACAGTTGAGTTACAATATTATATTACTTTCAGGTGTACAATATAGTGAGTATACATTTCTATAACTTACTAAGGGTTCAATCCAATAAGTCTAGTACCCCTCTGACACCATACATAATTATTATTATATTATTAACTATACTGAGTGGCCAGATTATTATGACCATCTGACGTTTGTAGGCAAATTAGCTATAATTTCACGCTGAAGTTGCTAGAGGGCCAGACCATTATAAATAGGGAAGCAGGTTGTTTACCATGACAGTAGAAGTGATTTTTTTCTGAAGATATAGGTAAACAATATGATTTAACAGCCTTTGAACATGGGATATATTTGAACGTGAGTGGCCAGATTATTATGACCACCTGAAGTTTGTAGGCAAATTAGCTATAATTTCACGCTGAAGTTGCTAGAGGGCCAGACCATTATAAATAGGGAAGCAGGTTGTTTACCACGACAGTAGAAGTGATCTTTTTCTGAAGATATAGGTAAACAATATGATTTAACAGCCTTTGAACATGGGATATATTTGAACGTGAGTGGCCAGATTATTATGACCACCTGACATATACACACACACACACACACACACACACACACACACACACACACACTAGAGGCCTGGTGCATTAATATGTGCATGGGTGGGGTCCCTAGGCCTGGCCGGTGATCAGGGCCGATTGGGGCCAACTCACCCAGTCCCGATTGGGACCGGGCCAATCAGGGCCTGCCATTCGGGGGGAGGGAGAGGGAGAGGGATCTCGAGAGGTTGGCTGGCCAGAGGGGAGGAACTGTGGGATGTGGCCAGCCATAGGAGATTGGCTGTGGGAGCACAATGACCACCAGGTGGGCAGCTCCTGCGTTGAGTGTCTGTCCCCTGGTGGTCAGTGCACATCATAGCTACTGGTTGTTCTGGTCGTTCGGTCGTAATTGTTGCTTAGGCTTTTATATATATAGATATGGCATCTGCCATATTAAGTAGAAAATAGCCTACT
Organism: Myotis brandtii; assembly: GCF_000412655.1. NCBI lineage: Eukaryota > Metazoa > Chordata > Mammalia > Chiroptera > Vespertilionidae > Myotis > Myotis brandtii. The sequence goes on from NW_005367587.1 coordinate 6,414,632, forward strand.
GTATTTGAAATAGAATTTATTTGTAATTGGAGGTTTTGTATAAAAAGAATCTCAACATTATTTTTGAAGTACTGAATTCTAGTTGGAAAAATGTTTTCTTTTATTGTAAATTTTTTTTTTATTATAGATGAAACTTCTTGAACTATAAAAACAATCAGATTATACCAAATATACTTTTTAGGAAGAATATATACTTTTCAACCATAGTATATAGGAAATTCTTACAAATGGAGAATTTTATATGACTAGATTGAATTTTAAAACCACGTTGGATATTTGCTTCTTTGCAAAGCTATATAGTACATGTGTGAATAGTAGAAACAAAAAAATTAAGTTTTTTTCAAAGACAATAGAAAAAAGCCTTAAAAGTCACAGTGATGCTTATTATAATTATTTCTTTCTATTGGTATATGCATATTCCTTGAGCTAGTCATCCTGATTAATCCCTATGCAAAGTTACTTGTTTCTTCCACTTCAGCATTCTTATCCTTCCTGATTGAAGTATGTGCAGTTGAACTTCCTTGTATTTCTAGGTTATATAGATACAAATAACTCTTCAAGCAGTGAAAAATTCAGTAAATTAGTTTGCTGTTTTTCCTTCACAAAGATTCCTAAGTTAAATAAATCACTTGCTAAGTTTGTCTTCTTTTTATTCCAGGGTGCTTTGGTCAGTGCAGGTTCAGATGATACACTTCATTTGTGGAACCTTAGACAAAAAAGACCAGCTATTCTTCATTCTCTTAAATTTAATCGAGAACGGTAAGAACGTGTGAGTTAAACAATTTATTAATGTACAATAAAATTATTTCCTGAACAAATTATAGGTTAACTTTTCAAAGATCTTTTTCCATAATCTTAATAGCTAGAAATAACCTAATGTTTATGATTATTTTATAATAGTTAATTTTCATAGAAAATTCATAGGTCATATAGATTTAGTCATCTACTAATGGATAACTTCTAACATTTTTGTTCTCCTTGCTAAAAAACCAGGGTTCTGGAAAGGGATCTGAGGCTGTTAAGCCACAAGGTGTACCTAAAAGTTAAAAAACAAAACCTTTTTCTCTTTTAAATGTCTAAAGAGCACAAAATTGATCCTTCTTTTTTTACTGCTGCATGGTATTCCATGGTGTAAATGGAGCTATGATGGGCACTTAGGCTGTTTCTAGATCTTAGCACTTGTAAATTGTGCTGCTGTGAATAAAGGGGTGCATACATCCTTTCTGATTGGTGTTTCAGGTTTCTTGGGATATATTCCTAGAAGTGGGATCACTGGGTCATCAGGGCCTATCGGGGCTGTCTCACCTAGTCCCGATTGGCAGCCAACTGCCAGGGCTGCCAGCTACCGGATGAGGCCTGCCAGACGGGGCCAAAGGGATTGGGGGAGGGACCGTGGGAGGTTTGCCGGCCAGGGGGAGGGACTGGGGGAGGTTGGCTTGCCATGGGAGGTTGGCTGTGGGAGTGCACTGACCAGGCAGCTCCTGCATTGAGCTTTTGCCCCCTGGTGGTCAGTGCGTGTCGTAGTGACTGGCCAACCGATCGTTCTGGTCGTTCAGTAGTATTGGTTGCTTAGGCTTTTATATATAGAGACTAGAGGCCCGGTGCACAAAAATTTGTGCACTCGGGTCCCTCAGCCCGGCCTGTGCCCTCTCGCAGTCTGGGACCCCTCGGGAGATAACGACCTGCTGGCTTAGGCCCGCTCCCAGGTGGCAGAGGGCAGGCCCAATCCCTAGGTGCAGCCCCTGGTCGGGCTCAGAGCAGGGCTGATTGGTGAGTTGGGGCACCACCCCCTGTCATGCACAGAGCAGGGCGGAT
>NW_005367587.1:6417563-6421985 GCF_000412655.1 Myotis brandtii
TCCTCCGTCACTGAAGCAAGCAAGCCTCATGTTCGCTTCAAGCTGCCTGGCTGCCGGCCGCCATCTTGGCTGGCAGTTAATTTGCATATCGTCCTGATTAGCCAATGGGAAGGGTAGCAGAGTGACACCAATTTGCATGTTTCTCTTTTATTAGTGTAGATTTGTTGAGGTTTGCTTTTTAGATCAGGATGTGGTCTATCTTGGTATATGTTTGTGGATGCTAGAAAAGAATACCTATTTCTCCATAGTTGATCAGATTATTCTATAAAGGTTGATTAATTCCTGTTGGTCAGTAACTAGTGATTTATTCTTGCTTCCCACACGGCCTTCACTAACACAATTCTATCATTCAGAAATTAAATATTCTATGAATTTTTTAAACTTCATTTTTATTATTAACACTATTACAGATGTCCTCATTCCAACTCCCTGCCCTTGCTCACCTCAACCCAGCCCCCACACTCCCCTTCCCTCTGGCCATCACCACACTGTTGTCTGTATCTATGGGTTATACATGTATGTTCTTTGGCTAATCCCTTCACCTTCTTTCATCCAGCCCTCCCCAACCCCCAGCAGCTGTCAGTCTGTTTCATGTATCCATACCTCTGTTTCTATTTTATAAATCTATGAATTTAAATAAAAGTAGAAAATATTATTTCTTTTGCTGTAGGAGAATGAGAATAAACTTCTCAGAGTTTCATTTGTTAGGAATTATGAACTTATTTCCTATGAAACTGCAGAGATTAGACTTATTTTTAAAAGTTGTCTTATGTTTGGTATTTTACAACTAACTATAGACAACAAAATTGAGCCAGTTTTTTTTTTTTTTACTGTTTGGTATCTTGATTAATAGCCCATTAATTCTGTGAATGAAATGCAACTAAATTTTTACTTATCTGTTTAATTTTGTCTCTTGTGTTATAGTTCTAGCTAGGTACAGATTGTACAAAATTATCAGATGCTTTTCTTAAAAAATTTTTAATTCTTCATCTTTTCTTTCATATGATTTGAAGTTTTTTTCATAAAAATTCCTAAGTATCAGTCTTTGACTTAAGATGCTGAGGGGATCTAGGGTAGCTTATTATCATCATAATTATCATCAGCTGTTTTGGGGCGACTACATAGTGACAATGCATTACCCCCACTATTAACTTACCAATTTATGTTCTCATTCTGAAACTTGAGAGTAAGTAAGCAGTATTCAGCCACGGAACAGTGTTCCTTATAATGTAGTTTATAGATTATTTGTATAAGAATCACCTAGAGAAGTGCTTCCGAAACCATAATGTGTATATGACTCACCTGAGGTTCTTCATAAAATGCATTTTCTGATTCTGAAGTGGAACCTGAGATTCTAAGTCTACTAAGCTTCCAGGTGATATTCATGCTGCTGGTCTATAGACTTAATTTTTAATAGCAAGTACTGAGGATACTTGTTAAAATATTAGTCATATGTCCCATTCCATGGAGTCACTATTTGTGTAGCTGGAATCTGGGAATATGCATTTTAATGAGATATTTACTTATACTAAAGATTAAGAATTGTTATATAATTAAATGTTTTTTCTTCTTGTAAAAAATATTTTTATTGATTTTAGAGAGGAAAGGAGAAGAAGAGAGAGATAGAAACATCAGTAATGAGAGACAATCATCGATCGGCTGCCTCCTGCACCCCCCTACTGGGGATCGAGCCCACAACCAGGGCATGTGTTCTTGACACTCTATCCACTGAGCCAAACCAGCTAGGGCCCTGTTGTCCTTTTTAAGAGTTATTAAAGAGATTGAGTAGGTCAAACTAGAAAGAGTGATGATGCTTTGAAGAGAAGACTCTGTTAAATGTCCAGATTTCATGTATAGAAGTTATGGTTGCACTGGCTATGGAACAGGCTCCCAGAGTTGGCCAGAAAGTCCATTGTGAAAATGAAAATGAGGCAGAACAAACAAACAAAAGGGAATAAGTACAGTGTATCTCTGACCTTATAAATTTTCTTTATATTACTTAGATGCCAAGCATCTGAATAAAAAGTAGATAATTTATCATCTTAAGTAGACAAACTCTCTGACAACTCTGAAATTTATGTTTTAAATCTACCTAATTTGAACTGAACATTACTAAAAAAACAACAAGCAAACAGCGTAGCTTGATAGAAAGATGGTAATTTTACAATCAAACAAGAATAGATTTAAATTCCAGTTTTGCCACTTATTAGCTGTCAGTCCTAGACAAGTAAAAATAATTTTTTTTTACCTTAGTTTTCCTCTTCATAAAACAGAAGTATACATCTGACTTGTAGTGCTGTTTTCAGAATTAGAAATAATATTAGTGCCTAGGTTAGATACATATTTAATAGTGGGTATTATCATTATGGTTTTTAACATTATACTGTTATTTATTCTATACCCTCACTAATAACTAAATGCTATTTGAGTATATAGTAAATTTTATTGTTTATGTAGCTATCACTACATAGTAAGTTTAAGGAAAATTAATGCTATCATGCTGAACAGACATAAAGTTAGATATTTTAATTGTAATTTTCTTTCTTTCAGAATTACTTACTGTCATCTACCTTTCCAGAGTAAATGGCTCTATGTTGGAACAGAAAGAGGAAATACACATATTGTAAATATTGAATCTTTCATTCTTTCTGGATATGTCATCATGTGGAACAAGGCAATTGAACTGTAAGTTTGGACTTGAATATCAATTTATTGACCTTAAATATTTCATATGGTTATGTAACATATAAAATTGTAGTTATTTGAAACATTATGGCTAATTTATGACTAATATGAGTGAAAAGTTCAGCCAAAATAATTAGAAAACATAAAGGCTTTTAAAAATAGATATTGTAGTATTAACATATGATAATTTTAGAATTTCCAAACACTACAGGTAATTAACGGTATGTATGCAAAATTTGGTGATAAAATATTAATTCTAAAACCTACACATGGAAATCATTCCATTCCTTATAGTCAACCTTAGTATAGCCACTTCCATTGATAATGACTAGTGGATTATAGGCACATTTAGTTTTATGGAAAAATAATCATGATCAGTTCACATACAGGGTGGGGCAAAAGTAGGTTTACAGTTGCAAGTACATGAGTTTATTCTTGTATTATTATTAATTTCTAGAGGCCCAGTGCACAGATTTGTGCATGGGTGGGGTTCCTCGGCATGGCCTGTGGGGATTGGGCCGAAACAGGAAGTCCAATACTGCCTGCCACTTCCGCTCATCCCAGTCCCACTGCGCCTGCGGTGGGCTTGCGTCCAGTCAGCCCTGATTGGGAGAGGCTTGCGCCACCACAGCAGCACTCACCAGCCATGAGCCCTGCATCTGGCACCCGTCCTAAGGGGGGGAGGGGTAGTGAGCCCTGCATCTGGCGCCCGTCCTAAGGGGGGGGAGGGGTAGTACATGATCGGCCCTCCGGGCAGGCAGTGGGATGCCCTTGCCAGCCTGGGATCAGGATCTGTCCTGCTGACATTTGCACTGGTTGTTGGGAGCCACCTGGCAGCTGCTTTTATAGTTTCTTCCTTGTGAAGCATCTAAGGAGGGGAAGCAGCTGCGGTGCCCGAGACCAACTTCCAGGAGGCCGGAGGCACTGTTGGGATCATGCTGGCGGCGCTGGTCCATTGGTGCCTGGCCCATTCTCCAGAGATTGGACCTGCAGGACTACTGAGGGAGTGAGTGGCTGCTGCTGGGGTGGCAGGTCCCCAGGACAGGTTGATCAGCTGAGCAGCACTCCTGCTGTGGGAGTGCACTGACCACCAGGAGGCAGCTCCTGCATTGAGCGGCTGCCCCCTGGTGGTCAGTGAGCGTCATAGCAGGAGCGCGTCATAGTTTATTTTATACTAGAGGCCCGGGGCACAAAAATTTGTGCACTCGGGGGCGGGAGGTCCCTCAGCCCGGCCTGTGCCCTCTCCCAGTCTGGGACCCCTCGGGGGATGACCACCTGCTGGCTTAGGCCTGCTCCCCAGGGGATTGGGCCTAAGCTGGCAATCAGACATCCCTCTGGCAGCCCGGCAGCCCTCAGGAGATGTCCACTTGCCAGCGGGGAGCAGACCTAAGCTAGAGTAGGACATCCTTAGCACTGCTGAGGAGGCAGGAGAGGCTCCCACCACCACCACTGTACTGGCAGCCATCAGCCTGGCTTGTGGCTGAGCAGAGCTCCTCCCATGTGAGAGCGCCCTGACCACCAGAGGGCAGCTCCTGCATTGAGCGTCTGCCCCCTGGTGGTCAGTGTGTGTCATAGTGACCAGTCATTCCCAGTCTTTCTGCTGTTAGGGTCAGTTTGCATATTACCCTTTTACTATATAGGATAGAGGCCTGGTGCATGGGTGGGGGCCGGCTGGTTTGCCCTGAAGGGTGTCCCGGATCAGGGTGGGGGTCCCGCTTGGGTGCCTGGCCAGCCTGG
>NW_005367587.1:6422027-6424176 GCF_000412655.1 Myotis brandtii
GGGTGCCTGGCCAGCCTGGGTGAGGGGCTGATGGCTGTTTTCAGGCTGGCCACACCCCCTTTAGGGTGGGGGTGCCCACTGGGGTGCCCGGCCAGTCTGGATGAGGGGCTGAGGGTTTTCAGGCTGGCCAAGCCCGTGGGCAACTGAAGCTCCCAGCCTCTCCTTTTTTCTTTCTTTTTTTTTTATTCTGGGATTTATTTACCTTCTATAATTGAAACTTTGTTGCCGCTCTAGCTCCGACGCCATGGCCTGCTGAAAGCAGGTATCTGGGGTTTGTTTAGCTTCTATAATTGCAACTTTGATGCTTACGGAGCTCAGAGCTGGGCCGCGGCAGGCGGGGAACCTTGGCTTCCTCCTTCACTGGAGCAAGCAAGCCTCCTGTTCGCTTCAGCTGCGTGGCTGCCGGCCGCCATCTTTTTTGGCGGTTAATTTGCATATCGCCCTGATTAGCCAATGGGAAGTGTAGCGGAGGTACGGTTAATTTCAATCTTTGTCTATTATTAGATAGGATAGATTATATCACTTTCCATGCAAACAACTGTAAACCTACTTTTGCTCCACTCTGTACTTATTTTTAAAAATCCTACCCAAGGATATGTTTTACTGATTTTTAGAGAGAGAGAGAGAGAGGGCGAGAGAGAGAGAGAGAGAGAGAGAGAGAGAGAAACATTGATGTGAGAGAGAAACATCAATCAAAACAAGCCCAAATGTACCCTGACTAGAGATTGAACCTGCAACCTAGCTATGTGCCAAGACCAAGAATCAAACCCCAACCAACTGAGCCACCTGGCAGGGTGCCACCCTGTATTTTCTAATGCTGGAGCTTATTCTTCCTTTGCCTTATCATGTTGTTATAGGTTCAAGGGAGAATAAATTCATTAATAATTTTATGTTGTGATGTATACAGCTATTTGGGTATATGGTTGATGGCAATTACCACTTTGACATTGATATTTACATTTCTGCATATGTAAAACATGAAATCCCCCATATGTGAAATTGCATGGAATTCTAAGCCATCTATTTGTAGTATGTACACAAACAATTTTCCTGGTTATTCAGAAAACCAAATTTTCTTTAATAAATGTTTATGCTCTATACATATTAGTTTCTTAATAAGAAAAGTTTTTACTTGAGGCTGGCTCAAGTAGGGTGGGGCAAAAGTAGGTTTACAGTTGTGAGTGCACAAAACAAGTTTATTCTTATATTATTATTTATTAATTATTGTATTATTAGTGAGACCATGAGAATAGATGAGATTATGCATAAAGAGTACATAGGAAAGAGGTAGTAAACTAGTAGACAGTGAACCAATTTATAGATAGTTTGTTTGGCCATCAGAGTATTTAAACATATCTGAATTATTAGTTTCTAATATTTAAAAATTGGTAGAGTAGAAATAAAAATTTAGATTTTCAGCTTTCATGAAAAACATTCATAATGAGACAATCGTAGTCCAGTATTCTTGCATGGTAGTAAGTAATCAACTGGAAATGAGTAACAGCTATCCTTTAGTAGGTGGGTAATGTGTTATCCAGTTTAGCACAGCTTTTATTCAGCCTATTTAACTTGTTTGCAATATCTTCCTTGCTCCTGTGGGCCCTTGAATTCATGACCACATCTATACTAATAATATACAAATATGTAAATTGACCATCCCTCCACGATGCCCACAGCCAATCAGGAGTGAGTATGCAAATTAACCCAACAAAGATGGTGGGCCTGTAGGCAGCGTGCATGTGTGCAGGCGCCCAGTGGCTGGGGGCGGGGTGGGACGCCCGCCTGCTTGCCGCGTAGCCAGAACTACGCTGCGGGCATCCCCGGGAACCCGCTCGCTCCGAGCCTGTGGCCAGCGTGCGTGCACACTGGTGCCGAGTGGCTGGGGTCCCGGGGATGCCACTGGAGTGTCCGGTCCTGTCACCCTGGCCTGGGGGCGGCTGGAGTTCCCAGTCCTTTTGGTTTCTGCAGTCCCTGGACTGGAAGCGGAAACCAAGAGCGCAGGGAGCACTAGGAATGCTTGGAATCATAGTTCTGCCGGCAGATGCATTGCGAGATCTCCTAGACTAGTGGTCGGCAAACTGCAGCTCGCGAGCCACATGCAGCTCTTTGGCCCCTTGAGTGTGGCTCTTCCACAAAATACCAACTTCTG
>NW_005367587.1:6424477-6432070 GCF_000412655.1 Myotis brandtii
TGGAGCAAAGAAAAAAAAAAAAGACCTCTATTATTCTGTGAGCACCAAACCAAACTGGGTTGGGGTCTCAGATGATTCGCTCATATGATTGCAAAGACAGACATAAACTCCTGGATTGGAGAGGGCTCCCCTGATTGGAGAGGGTGCAGGTCAGGCTGAGGGACCCACCCCCCATGCACGAATTTCGTGCACCAGGCCCCTCATCTAATATGGGAATAGATGGCAGTCTAGGACAGAATACAAAGGAATACCAATATTTAAGATATAAAAACAAAGTTCACAAAGGAAACTATCAGGAACCATTGGGGTGAGTGGGAGGGTAAGAAATAAATAGGGATACTTAGAATAATTACTGGGCATTATTTAGATAGACGTTTATGAATTTAAGTTTATTGGTAATTCTATCTAAAGTATTTTTATGGGATTTATAGAATCTGGAGTATACAGATGCTTTTTTAAGAAGTCAATTTCTAATGGCCATTTTTTCCCTTTGATGGGAAAAATACCTTTGGTATTTTCTAAGTTTTATTTTTTCACAATAAATTATATTTCTTTTATACTTAGAAAAAGTCATTATAAGTAGTGGAAATTTAATGCTAGATTATTTTATGACTTGAGTGTTTTATAGAGTCTGAGAATCTAAATGGAAGTCTTGCAAATAATCTAAGTGTTTCTCAAAGTGTATTTCAGTGATTTCCTTAATATGGTCAATGAAAAAGGATTCTAGGAATCAATAATTTTGGAAAATATTGAAAATTTGCGATGCTCATTTGCATATTATAGCCCTAAGAAGTTCTATAGAAGAAGAAAATATTTATCTTTGTTTAATTCAGGGTTTCCCAAGCTTTTTTGATATGGAACACGATGTGAAATGCCTTATCTATTCACTAGTTTATTATGGAGTACACTTTGGTATTCATTGCTCCAATCAAACCCAAGAGACAGGGGTTTGTGGCTTATTGGGTATTATTAGTTCCAAATGGATAATTGAAGGACGTTGTTCCTTATCAGAGGCATTTATACTATAATAAAACACTGAATTTATATGTAAACTAGAGGCCCAGTGCAGGAATTTGTGCACCTTGAAAGGAACTGTGGGACGTGAGGCTGAGGTAGGCACAGGGGCGGGTCTTGGCCCATCTTCCCCGCCCCCGCCTGGCCCCTCCTGCTGCAGCCCCTGGTCCCCTGTTTTCCAGCAGCCCCGCTCCCGCCACTGCCGCTCCCAAACGCTGAGGGTGCTGGCCCCCCTCGCACCGCTGATGGCATCAAGCGATTGGGGCTGCGCTGGGCGCTGGCAGTGGGTGTGAGCGGTGGCTCCAGTGTAGGCAGCATGTGTGAGCGGGGTCGGCGCTGGCAGCAGGTGTGAGTGCCTGGCGGGACTGCGGCACGCAGGAGCAAAGAACTTTCAGTCACCACCAGAGGCTCACCCAGATGACAGCGACCAGTACCCCGCCTTGGCCTGGCGTCCCCACTCACCTGCTCCACCATCCCGCCAGGGCCGATGCCCACCATGTTCCACACACACCCCCTGGTGGTCAGCACACATCATAGCGACCAGTTGTTCGATTGTTCCAATCGTTCCGCTGTTTGGTCTATTTGCATATTAGCCTTTTATTATGTAGGCTAATATATCTGCTAATAGCCCTATAAGCTTTTTATAAAGCCCTGTTTAATTTCTTCCTGCATATATTCTAGAATGCAAATAGTAACTCTTAGTTATTCCAGTGATTTATTTACACCAATCATAATACATACTATTTATTGGGTAATTACTATGTTTTGACATTATATTAGGTGCTATACATATATTCTAATCCCCACAATTATTCAGTAGAATTAGTACTACTACCTCCATTTTTAGATGAGAAAATTTAGGGTAAAACCACTAACAAAATATCTATTCCTTTTAGTCACTCTGGGGAGTCAGTATCTGGTGAACTTGGAGATACTTAATTTGTCACTTTTCTCTGATTCCATTTTCTAAAATTTAAATCTTTATTGTTTTGTAAAGAATCTTTGATGATTTTCATGTGTTGTTAAGAAATAAATTACAGCTATATCAGTATAATTATAATAGAATTGATCTGGCACACTTAGTTCATTGAAGAAAGGATGTGGAAAAGTGAGCAATAATAAATCTGTGGTCATTATCAGGTCATGTCATATTTTACCATGACATAATCACATTCAACAATGATCTAAGTTAAAGTAGGAAATATAAAAGAAATATGCCAGATATCAGAGTAGAATAAATTTAAAGTCATATTGACAGAGCATAGAACTCTTTAATAATATGCTCTTAGACTCATAATGATCTGTTATTTATTACCCTAGGTAGCCAGATAAATGAGTCATAACAATGAACTTGGTTTTCCTAGTTGGCCAGTTTTCTGTATGCTAGCTATCACTAGAAAGAGTTTTCTTATAAATCTGTATTTTTTGTAGGAGATTTTATGTCAAAAGAAAATTTTAAATCAGGTATGTACTTTGCACTTTGGTTGAAGCAGGTTTATAGCATCAGCCTTGTGGCTTTGCAAGTTGTTCTTTGTCTGTATAGGTAAAAGTTTAATTTCAAACTTTCAGAGGCCCAGATTTGGTAACAAATACATAAGATAATACAGAATCCCATTGTTTTGTGGGTCTATGTTCTTAAACCTGATTTAAAAAAAAATCACGCCTCCTTTAATAGAGTAAGTAGGAGAGAGAAAAGTAATCTTAAAGTAAAACAACCCAAAAGTTAAGTGAATCTAAGCTAAACTCTAGAATATTAAGAGTGTATTCCAGTATAATCTTAATTTTTTTCCAGTTTCTAACAGTATGGTGTTTTAATGTTTATTTTTTAATTACTGTTTTAAATTGATTTAACAGATCCACAAAGACTCATCCAGGTCCAGTTGTACATTTAAGTGATAGCCCAAGAGATGAAGGGAAAGTGAGTATTACAGTGTTATTCTTGCATTTATTTTCCTCATTCTTAAATAAAGATATTACTTGCTATTATTTAATATCTAACATCTCTAGCACAGTTCATGGCATTCACTTTAATTTAAAATTAAAATATGTTGATTGAAATGTTTAATAAATAAAAATGACAAAGGTTTCATCAGAGAGGCGAAAAATATAACAGAGAATAAAATAACTGTAAATAGATGAAGAGAGAAATAGTGATCTGGAAGATAGAAGAAAATATCTAGACTAAAGCATGGTGAGATAAAAGGATGAAGAGCATTTGGGACATAGTAAAAATGTGTAATATCTGTGTAATTACAGTCACAGAAGAACAGACATAATGCAATAGCAGCAATATATGAAGAGTGAATGAATAATGATTTTTTAAAACTAATGACAGATATTGAAATCTAAGATGTACTATAGACATAAAGCAGGCTTACCAAAATGTGAAGTTCACATATGCATATCAAAGACAAAGAGAAAAGTCTTAAAAGAAGTCACAGAATAGAAAAACAAAAAAAGCAGACTAACAGCAGAGATCTCAACAGAAAAATTGGAAATGAGGACAACTGAGTGATAATATCAAGGTTCTGGGGGAAAAAAGCAACTGCTTACACAGAATTCTATACTCTACCAAAAAATTATTAACAACATATGATGATATTATTGCAACTTAACATAATTTGCAAGAATTTATTAATAGAAAATGCACTGTAGTGAAAAAACTAAAGGAGTTCTCTAAGAAAATAAAATTGATCCATTTTAAAAGAACAGAGAAGAGGAGTAAAGAAAAACAAACATGGATAAATATAAGGAACTGTTTGATATAAATAATAGTAATGAATTCTGGGAGTGTAAATACAAGTTAAAAATAGGTCAAAAGTTGGTATGAAATCAAATGAATTAAAGTTCTAAGGTCTTTATAACTTCCAGAAAGTAGTACAAATACTAATTTATATTATAGTTTGATGAGTCATGGAAACATTTTGTATTCTTGTGGTAACACTAGAAAAATAAAAATATATTTCTAATGGGTAAGTTTATGGAGTAGGACACTGCAATAATAAGTACTTAGAAAGGAAAGGAAATAGTAACATTAAATAGATGGCACAAATATAAAACAGGTAGATTTTTTCTAAAATATCAGCAATTATATTAAATGTAAACAGATTAAATAGGCTAAAGGACAGTAATTTGCAGATGTGTCAAAACATATTGTTACAAGAGACACACTTTAAACTTAAGGATATAGAAACATTTAATGTAAAAGGATCAGAAAAGATAGCATAGAAACCCTAAGCAAAGAAAACTAGCTATACTAATATCAGACAAAGTAAATGCCTTAATTCAGGTGTTATAACAAAAAATACAATAGGCAGGATGGCTTAAACAACAAACATTTTTTTCTCATAGTTTTGGAGCCTGGAAAGTCCAATATCAAGGCACCAGCAGACATGGTATCTGTTGAGGGCCTGGTTTCTCGATGGCCATCTTCTCACTGTGTCCTCACATGGTAAAGAAGACAAGAGAGCTGTTGAGTCTTTTTTATAAGACCACTAATCCCATTTATAAAGGTTCCACTCTCATGACCTAATAACCTCCCAAAGGCCCCACTTCCTAATCCATCACCTTTAGAGTTCAGATTTCAAGATATGATTTTTAAGAGGGCACAAACATTTCACATCAAGTATGAAGGCAGGAAAAAACATGACCCATAAAACATGTTTCAGTAAATTTCATTTTTATAGTTCATAAAAGGAGACCTAAAAGCAAGAACTTTTTCTAAAGAGAAGATTTTGTAATACTCAATTAAACAGGAGAAGTAATAACCCTCAATTTGTATATGTCTAATAATATAGCTTTATATTGTATAGGCAGTACTTGCTTTGCATGGTACAATGTTAAATGAAACATGCATAACTGAACCATGTTTTTGTTTTCCATGACTCCTTAGTGGGTGAGTGTAATTTGACAGAACTAAAAAATATAAAGCAAATTTGACAGAACTAAAATGAAAAATACCCAAATTTGCAAATGTAGTTGGAGATTTTAATACACGTCTCTGAGTCACTGAAAGAATAACCAAAATAATAATAATAATAATTATTATTATTATTAGTGAGGACAAAGAAAATTTGAACAACATGATTAACTAATTCAACCTAATTGATGTGTGTAGTACATTATACCCAATACCTGCAAACTACACATTATTTTCTAAGTGTACCTGGAATATTTACTGAAGTTGTACATTTGTTGACCCCTAAAACATGTTTCAATAAATTTCAGAGCATTAAAATAATGCACAATATATTGTGTTAACCACAGGATGATTTAGCAAGATTATCAAAGATAAATAGGAAACCTCCTAACTACTTAGTAATTAAGCACTATATTTCTGAATAACTTATGTGTCAAAGAAATCAGTATTGAAATTAGAATATATTTTTAATTATACTAGAAATGTGATACAGTAAAACTCGTGGACAGTAGCTAAAGCTGTGCTTAGAGGAAAATTTATATATTTTTATTGAATTTGTTAAAAAGTGAAGAAAAGCTGAAAATCAATTATCTTAGTGTAGAGTTTGAAATATAATGAATTAAACTCAAAGAAAGTAAAAGATAGATAATGATAAAGATGTGATGGTAAATTTTATGTGTTAACACACTTGAGTCATGGGGTAACCAGAGATTTGGTCAAATATTATTCTGGATGTTTCTGTGATGGTGTTTTTGAATGAGATTAACATTTAAATCAGTAGTCCAGTAAAGCACATGGCCTCCCGAATGTGGGTGAGCCTCCTCCTATCAGTTGCCTGAATAAAACAAGACAACTGACCTTCCTCTATGGCAGTGGTTCTCAACCTTCTGGCCCTTTAAATACAGTTCCTCATGTTGTGACCCAACCATAAAATTTTCGTTTCTACTTCATAACTGTAATGTTGCTACTGTTATGAATCGTAATGTAAATATCTGATATGCAGGATGGTCTTAGGTGACCCCTGTGAAAGGGTCGTTCGACCACCAAAGGGGTCACGACCCACAGGTTGAGAACCGCTGCTCTATGGGAAGAGAATTCCTCCTGCCTTATTGCTTTCCAACTGGGACATCAGTTTTTTTCCTGCCTTCATACTTGATCTGAAACATCAGCTCTTCCTGGATCTCAAGCCTGCTGGCCTTCTGGTTGGAATTACACCTTCAGTTCTCCTGGTTCTTCAGACTCAGATGGAACTATACCACTGGCTTTCTGGGTCTCCAGTTTGCCAACTCACCCTGCAGATCTTGGTACTTGTCAGCCTCTATAATCATGTAAACCAGTTCCTTATAATAATCTCTTTCTATATATACATTCTACAGGTTCTATTTCTCTGGAGAACTCTGACTAATACAAAATATGAGAACAGATATTAAAATAAATAGAAAAAAATGTAGTACATTAGTAACATCAAAAGTTGATTTTGTGAAAATACTAATAAAATTGATGCATCTCTGGCAAGCTGATCTAGAATTGAAGAAAAAAAGTACAAAGAACACAACCAATTTACATTCATCTCAGAAACACAAAGGTGTTTTAACTTTTCATAGTCAATATCATATCCACATTAACAGAAATAAGGAGAAAATGTATTACAATAAAAAGAAGCATTTTAGTTCAACTTCCCTTCACGATAAATAAAAATCTCTTGTAACATTAGGAAAAGAAAAGTAATTAATATAAACTTCACTTATTTACCCAAAATTATGAAAATATCCTCCTTAATGGTGAGTTAATGGAATGTTTTCCTCCTGTAATAAGAAATGATATAAAGATGCTGATTATATACATCTTTTATTTAACATTATGCAGCTATTGACAATATTAGTTGTTGAAGAAGGTGAGAAAGAACTGAAGCTCTCATATGCAGCTTTTGGAAATGAAAACTGGTATAATTAATTTGGAAAACTGCTTGGCACTATTAATTAAAGTTAAACATACTCTTACCCCATGAGTAAATATGGATAAGTATATATCTGACAGAAATGCATATAGTATGTGTTCACCAAAAGGCATTTACAAGTTTGTTCATAACAACATTTACATTACCTGTAAAATGAATAAATTGTGGGGATAGTAGTTACCTTTAGAGAAAGAGGATGAAGATATTGACTGGGTAAGGGTGTGAAATAGGCTTCTGAGTGTCTTGTATTGTTTTTCTTCTATTTCTTGTTTTTCCATTGTGTTTCTTGACTTGGTAGTATTTTCTTAAGTATGTTCACTTCATCATAATTCATTAAAGATACATCTATAACTTGTGTACTTTTATCCGTATGTCAATGAAAATATTTATTAAAATACTAGAGGCCCGGTGCACAAAAATTTGTGCACTCGGGGGCGGGGGGGGGTCCCTCAGCCCGGCCTGTGCCCTCTCGCAGTCTGGGACCCCTCGGGAGATAATGACCTGCTGGCTTAGGCCCGCTCCCGGGTGGCAGAGGGCAGGCCCAATCCCTAAGTGCAGCCCCTGGTCAGGCTCAGAGCAGGGCCGATTGGGGAGTTGGGGCACTGCCCCCTGTCATGCACAGAGCAGGGCGGATTGGGAGGTTGCGATGCCACCCCTAGTCACGCTCAGGGTATGGCCGATTGGGGGGTTGGGGCACCGCCCC
>NW_005367587.1:6433244-6453793 GCF_000412655.1 Myotis brandtii
AGGGACCCCACCAGTGCATGATCGGGGCCAGGTAGGGACATGGGAGGTTGGCCAGCTGGGGAGAGACCATGAGAGGGCTCCAGGGCGTGTCCGGCCTGTCTTGCTCAGTCTTGATCAGCTGGACTCCAGCAGCAAGCTAACCTACTCGTCAGAGCATTTGCCACCCCCCGCCCCCAGTAGTCAATGCACGTCATAGCAAGCAGTTGAGTGGCCTTAGCATATCATTAGCATATTATGCTTTGATTGGTTGAACAGATGACCGTATGACCGGACACTTAGCATATTAGGGTTTTATTATAGGATTCCTGACAAAACAAATGTATAAAAATGAATTAACTCACACTTCCTTATGTATATATGTATGTATATGTTAAATATGTAGAATCCAAGATCTCATTTAATGGGGAAAACACTAGAGGCATTGGCACTAAAGTCAGGAAGAAAGCAAGGATGCTCACCCTCTCCACTATTTTTAACGGATTTTTTTGTAATGTGGTTAGATACATACAAAAAAAGGAATATAAATTGGAAAGGAAGAAATAAAATAGTCCCTATTTTAGGTTATATGGTAATATACCTGGAATGCCTGTGAAAATAAACATTAAAATGAATACAAACAGTGAAAGAATTTAGAGGGTAGCATATTAAAATCCAACCATAGAAACAGTACCCTCTTAGAAGAGACAATTAAGAGATGATCCCATATAAAACAGCAACCAAAAATTCAAAATAATTAGCTATAAAATTAAGAAAATCTATGTATGGAAGACTTTCCAACTTCCTGAAAGATATAAAAGTGTACTTGAATAAGAGAAAGGTATTCTTTGCTCTTGGATAAAAGAACTCAATATTTTTTCTTCTATTTCCTGAAATTTGGTATTTAAATGTTTTTTCTAAAGTCAAATGATTATATCAGTAAACAATTAAAATTGTTGATTTATACATTTTTATAAAAGTATACATTTCTCTGTTGACAAATATTTACATGTGTCCCACAATTTTCAATATGAGGCATTTGTGTTTAATTTCATAATGATTTCTTTTTTACCATTAATTATTTAGGAGTATATTTTTTAGTTTCCAAAATATTTTTGTCAGTGACTTCTAATTATTTTGATACTTTGGTGTGTGTGTGTTTTTTTGTGTGTGGGTGTTTTGTTTTTTAAATCCTCACTCAATATTTTTTCCATTGCTTTTTAAAATATATATATTTTTATTGATTTCAGAGAGGAAGGGAGAGGGAAAGGAGAGAGAGATAGAAACATCAATGATGAGAGGGAATCATTGATGGGCTGCCTCCTGCATGCCCCCTACTGGGGATCGAGCCCAGAACCTGGGCATGTGTCCTGACTAGGAATTAAACCATGACCTCCTGGTTCATAGATGAACACTCAGCCAATGAGCCACACCGGGCAGGGTCTATTTCTTTTTAGAGAGTGGAAGGGAGGGAGGAGAAGGAGAGAGAGAAACATCAATGTGTGAGAGACACATCAATTAGTTGTCTCTCGCATTCACCTGGACTGGGGCCAGTGATCAACCTGCAACTCAGGTTGTGCCCTTGACCAAGAATCGAACCCATGACCCTTCAGTGAGTGGGCTGATTCTGTACCCACTTGAGTCACACTGGTCAGGGCTGGTGTTTAATAATTAATTTAACATGCCCTGACTGGTTTGGCTCAGTGGATAGAGCGTCAGCCTGCGGACGAAAGGGTCCCGGTTTCTATTCTGGTCAAGGGCATGTACCTGGGTTGCGGGCACATCCCCAGTAGGGGGCGTGCAGGAGGCAGCTGATTGATGTTTCTCTCTCATCGATGTTTCTAACTCTCTATCCCTCTCCCTTC
Source organism: Myotis brandtii (assembly GCF_000412655.1). Lineage (NCBI taxonomy): Eukaryota > Metazoa > Chordata > Mammalia > Chiroptera > Vespertilionidae > Myotis > Myotis brandtii. The sequence continues at coordinate 6,435,086 of NW_005367587.1, forward strand.
CTCTCTGTAAAAAATCAATAAAATATATTTAAAAAAATAATAATAATTAATTTAACATATATTTATCAGATAATCTATTTTCCTCAAATAGTGTTCCAGGTTCTGATGATATAGTAGTGAAGAAGTCACCCTACTTCTATTATGGGAGGTATATTTTTAAATTATCTATATAGAGAGAGAGCCAGGGTCCGTAACGTCCACAATGACCAAGGCTCGACTGAACACTGGAAGTCAGTGCTAGGTTGCCATGGCGATGCAGCACTGACTGCTGAGGGGGCTGAGGATCAGGCCCAGAGAGAGGCCTGCAGAGAGAGAGGCAGGGTCTGATCCGCAGCCTCTGTGGCAGCTGTTGATCAGCTGTTGCCTCTCTCTTTCTCTCTGGGCTTTGCCAGCAGCTGCACCTCTGTTTCTCTATGGACCTCCAGGGGAGCTGCTGATCAGCCCCGCCTCTTTGATCAGGCCCAGAGATAGGCCTGGAGACACTGACTGGCATAGAAACTGACCAATCAGAACCAAATCTGGGTGAAGTGTGAGGAGTCAATGGCTGCCTAGGAGGTGGAGCTTTTGACGCTAACTGGCATGGTAACCGACAAATCAGAACCAAATCTGGATGAAGTGTGAGGCCGAAACCAGCTCTCTGACATCTCCTGAGGGGTCCTGGATTGCGAGAGTGCACAGGCTAGACCAAGGGACCCCACTGGTGCATGATTGGGGCTGAGGAGGGACACGGGAGGTTGGCCAGCCAGGGAGGGACCACAGGAGGGCTCTAAGGCATGTCCAGCCCATTTCGCTCAGTCCCGATCAGCCGGACCCCAGCAGCAAGCTAACCTACTGGTCAACTGCCCCCTGGTGGTCAGTGCACATTGAGCGGCCTTAGCATATCATTAGCATATTATGTTTTGATTGGTTGGACGGCCTACAGGTCAACCGGACACTTAGCATATTAGGCTTTTAACACATTGTATGCGGGAAACGTATTTATACGTTTTACGTTGACTGTAAGTAGTAGAGCCACCTGTTAGTTCGTTATAATATCTAGCCACAAACAATGTGTTAATATATAGGATTTTTTCACTTAAGTCAGATTTTTCAAACTCTTTAGATGTACAAATCTCATTTCCATATACTCTGTAGGAATTTTTTTCATATACTACATAGGAATTGGTTTTATTGTCCATCATTTTCTCTGGTATGTAAAAAGAATTTATTTGAAGTTGAAACACATCTTAGTACAATATGCATGACTTTATGTAAATTTTATTTTAGGAAATATTATTTAAATTTACACTTTAAATTTAGCAAGTCATGCCCTTTAGTTTGTAAAGAAGCTCAATTGTTTTGTCAAATCAATTTTAAAATTTATTGTTTATGGTTTAAAAACAAAATAAGAATATGTTATAGCTTAAAAAATAAGCATACATTGCTTTCCTGACCTGATATATGAAATTTTGTTTATTTCCTGTTAAAACTACAAGCTGGTTTGTTATTTTTTGTGTAAGTGATTAAGTCTCAGGATGCTATGTTGGAGTAGCTTATAACCAGCACTATATTTTCCATTTTACCACTAGGTTTTTTGTGTTTTTTTTTTAATATTGAAATATCATACTGTATAACAATTCTCATTGGTAGATTTCTAGAAAGTCATCCTAAGGCAAATCCATGGGCAATATTATTATTTCAATACTGGCCTATTTTTATCCTTCTGTTTTTTCAACCAAGGATAGATTAAATTTAATGAAACATAAGCACTCAGAATCATAGCAAAAATCAGCATGGCTAGCACTAGTTGAAACTTGAATATGATCTTATAAGTATCTGTTCTGAGATTCTTTTAGTTTAAAACTAGAGGCCCAGTGCACAAAAATTTGTGCACTCTGGGAGGGGGCTCCCTCAGCCCGGCCTGTGCCCTCTCGCAGTCTGGGACCCCTTGGGGGGTGTCCACCTGCTGGCTTAAGCCCGCTCTCTGGGGAGATCAGGCCTAAGCTGGCAGTCAGACATCCCTCTGACAGCCCGGGAGCCCTCGGGGGATGTCACTTGCCAGCAGGGAGCAGGCCTAAGATGCAGTCAGACATCCTTAGCACTGGTGAGGAGGCGGGAGAGGCTCCCACCACCACCGCTGTGCTGGCAGCCGGCAGCCTGGCTTGTGGTTGAGCAGAGCTCCCCCTGTGGGAGCACACTGACCACCAGGGGGTAGCTCCTGCATTGAATGTCTGCCCCCTGGTGGTCAGTGTGTGTCATAGTGACCAGTCATTCTCAGTTGTTCTGCTGTTAGGGTCAATTTGCATATTACCCTTTTATTATATAGGATAGAGGCCTGGTGCACGGGTGGGGGCTGGCTGGTTTGCCCTGAAGGGTGTCCCGGATCAGGGTGGGGGTCCCACTGGGGCGCCTGGCCAGCCTGGGTGAGAGGCTGAGGGCTGTTTTCAGGCTGGCCACACCCCCTTCAGGGTGGGTGTCCCCACTGGGGTGCCTGGTCAGCCTGGGTGAGGGGCTGAGGGCCGTTTTCAGGCTACCCACACCCCCTTCAGGTTGGGGATCCCCACTGGGGTGCCTGGCCAGACTGGGATGCCTGGCCAGCCTGGGTGAGGGGCTGAGGGTCGTTTTCAGGCTGGCCACGTGCCCCCACGACCCAAGCTCCCAGCCTCTCCTTTTTTTCTTTTTTTTCCCTGAGATTTATTTATCTTCTATAATTGAAACTTTGTAGCCTTGAGCGGAGCCGAGGGCCGGCCAGGCAGGTGGGAAGCTTGGCTTCCTCCATCGCCAGGGGCAACCCAAGCCTCCTGCTTGCTCCAGCTCTGTGGCCGCCGCCATCTTAGTCGGGTTAATTTGCATACTCGCTCCTGGTTGGCTGGTGGGCGTGGCTGGTGGGCATGGGTTGAGAGTAGTGGAGGGATGGTTAATTTGCATGTTTCTCTTTTATTATATAGGATGAAGAACATGTATTTTAATTGTCTTATTTATTGGTTTATAAACAACTATTAACCACTTTTAATGATCTGAATCTCTAGAATTTCTTTGTGAACCCCTAAGTGTTCATAAATTTGAGTTTAAAATGCTGTTATAAATCAAAGAAAAAAGAACTTGATATAGAGAAACTAGATGCCAAATTTGTGGCCACATTTTCAAGTGTATAGGATCGAATGGCATTATACATAATTTATTAAACTTACTTCATTTCATCCTTTATTTCATCTTTATTTTTTCTATCCCTTTTTTTCTTTTGCTTCAATTTCCTTATCTATTTTTTTTTGTTGTGTCATGTATTTTTACATATTTTCTCAATTTCTCTTTGGAATGAGGCAGATTTAATTGGTAAATGTTTATATTGAAATAGCATATTTGCCAGTTTTTTAAAACATAGGAAGTCTATATTCAGGATCTAGAAAAATTGGTATTCTAAATAAAGTTGTATTATATAGTATGATTTAATTTTAATGTGTTAACATTAAATTTTATTTGGAACAAGTTAAAATTAATGTTAGCATTACAAAATGATTGTTCTAATGTTTCCCAGCTGCTAATAGGTTATGAAAATGGTACTGTGGTATTCTGGGACTTGAAATCTAAAAGAGCAGAACTGAGACTTTATTATGATGAGGTAAGTGATGTCTTCTGAAATATTTGAAACAGTGTTATGACTTTGTGTCTGTTTTTTGCTTTTAAGCTTTGTATGTTACCAGTATTCTTATCATTGGGACACTGACTGATTCTGATTCAGTGCCTCATACTTCCTGTTGGCATTTGCACAAGTTCCAATTCTGGGTTGTTTTTCTGAGTGGGAATTCTGCCTTGACTGCCCATTTTTTGGGCCCTTTATGGCATCTTACATACTTTGGTGCCTATTACCTATACTGTATAGCCACCTTCGTCTAAAGTTTTTTCCTTTCTTTAGGCTGTGTGCTTTTGTCTTAACTCATTATCCTTAAGGTCTCTAAAGACACTATTCACACAGAAAATTATTTTTATGTATCATCAAATTTAAGTTGTTGAATGGTCTTATCTTCTAGTACTGCTGCCTTAGAATAGAGATTTTGTACATAGTAATGCCTAATAATAAGAGTCAGTAAGATCTTGAAGTTTTATTGTACATAGTTGGGGCTGATTAGGGTTTCATTTAGAGAAAGCAATTAACTCCTATTTATAAAAGAATAGTCTCTGACCTGATACTTCATATGTTCAGAGATTGATTCTAGGCCATTAATTATTTCCATCATCAGGAAAGGCTAATGTGAAGACAGTGAAGCTGGAGGCAAAGATGAGAAGAAAGGGGAATTGCCTCTTATAGCTGTGAAAATAAAGGTTAACATCTGTGCTTTCAATTAAAATTTTAAAATGGTAGACTAGGGAGAGATAGGAGGAATATACAGGTCAACAATTGCTGTCTGGTATCACCCATGCTTATAGGGAAAGAGTTCAGAAGAATGTAAGATAACACTGATATAAATATAAAAATAAATTTTAAAAATATTTCTTTTATAACCCTTCCTTTCTGTGCTCCCTCCAATCCCCTCTTAACAGTTTTTAAGTTTTGATACTTAAAGATAGCCAAAGATTTACAGGTAATGTGGGCATGCGTGGTGAAAAATACTACGGCAAGTGATGTTATACAAATATACTCTTTATGATAAAATTTCGGGGCATCTTAAATCATAACGAAAGAAGGATTTTCCTTTTGTTAAATACACAGAATGTAAAGATAAGGATGGAGATTGTTACCTTTCTCAAGACTAAGCAGCTAGATAAGAGTCTAAATACCATCTGAGAATTTAGCCAGTTGGAACTAGCATAGAGCAGCTAAAAAGGAAATCCAGAGGAAAATGCTGAATCGATAGTTTTCTTATGGTCTTAAACAGTGTAGAAGGAATGTTTCTAACCTTAAAAAGCAAGCAAAAGTATTTACAATGAAATGTTTAAATAGGACTAACTATGTTTAAGTCAGTGGACTACTGCACTCTAAGCACTTTCTACCTAGAAATCATTTTAAATATTGATTTTATGATATATGTATCATTTCCTTTGGTTTCCTACCTTTTCAGTGGCTTTTACTAACAAGATTATCATTTTAAGACATATAGTGGAACCTCATTTCTGTTTTCTACATTTTAAAATTCTTTTTGAATTAGTTGTATTTTAGTAGAGCGTTAAAGTCCTTTTTAAGAAAAGGGTAGGGTATAAACAAATAATTAGAAATTGAATATTTATTCATTAAGTCAGGTCAAATGCCACCTCTTCAATAATGCACTTTTTGACATTCTCCTTTCTAATAACAAGTTGTTTTTACATGTCTGCTCTTCTGTACAATACATATACTTCTTTTATAGTACTTACTTGTTTTGGTTTTGTGTTGTAGCTATTATTTTGATATGTCTTCTTTAGGAGGTAGAAATTGACTGGGATAGGAAGAAGGGATGGGCCTGAGGACTTTCTCTGCCCCCACCATATGTAGAAAAGCAGTCTGAGAGAACTTAACTGAGGATCATCCAAGTTAACACGTAGAGGTGGCAAGAAGTGACATTTCCCTTCTCTGCCTAGTAATGAAGAGCAGGGTGAGAAAAAAACATAAGTCCACAGTTTCATATTATCTTTTCCACTTAATCAAATCTTATCTTTTAAAGTATAGCTTATATCCTGTTTACTTTATGATATGTCTAATGATTACTCTAGCATCAGTTATCTGTAACTCTAATAATACTTATTGTTTGGAAGTTCATTTACGTCAGTCTTTCCTAGCTCATTATTCTCTAAGTCCCCTTAAGGCAGTGGTTCTCAACCTTCCTAATGCCTCGACCCTTTAATACAGTTCCTCATGTTGTGGTGACCCCCAATTTCATTGTTACAAATTGAACATAATTAAAGCATAGTGATTAATCACAAAAACAATATGTAATTATATATGTGTTTTCCAATGGTCTTAGGCGACCCCTGTGAAAGGGTCGTTTGACCCCCAAAGGGTTCGCGATCCACAGGTTGAGAACCGCTGCCTTAAGGAAAGGATCCTATTGCATATATCTGTTCAGCTTTTATGTCTACTAGAGCACCTACTTTATGCTACCACTGGGAATAAATTTGGGAAAATGGAGTAGTACTTTTTAGTTTTCTTTCACAACTACAGAGTGAATCTGTAAATATAAAAAATTAATTCTTCTTGCTTCAAATCAATTTAAATTTTTTATGTTGGAGGAAATATGGTACTACAATGATTGAATATGGGTTTTTTAGTTAGATAGACCTGAACTTTGAGTTGTGTGACCTGAGCAAGTACCTCAATCTCTCTAGGCCTATTTTCCCATGTGTAAATTGGAAAAAATAATACCTGTTTTATAGGATTAAATGAAATAATGTACATAAAGTACTTCCCATTGGTCTGGCTCATCATTAGGTATGGTGGCTCTTATGTATATTGTTTTTTAAATTAGCTACTTTAAGTGGAACTAGCCCACTGCCTTACCAGAAATCATCTTCAGATAACCTTTCTTGTACTTCTATGTAAACAATTTTTCAAAGAAACATTATAGGATACAGGGAGGATGCAGAATTTATAACAAGTTATGGGATCTAATGATGTTAGAAAATTTACTTAACTTGTATTTATCTCAGGAGATGAGTTTTTGTACCCTTTTATAAGCCCACAAAGGGATGAATCAAAGATAGTATAATGTGGGTCAGAAAAATTATGTATGTTTCTTAAGTGTTATTGCTATAATAATTTTATGTCAATAATTTTTCTTTGAAATATAGAATGATATAACATCAACTTTCACTCTACTTGTTTTTAATTGTTATTCCATTAGGCTATTCATTCAATTGATTGGCATCATGAGGGCAGACAGTTCATGTGCAGCCATTCAGATGGTAGCTTGACTTTATGGAACCTGAAAAACCCAAGCCGTCCTTTCCAGATCACAATTCCACATGGTAAGAAGCATGCTTTCAAAAGGAATCAACTATAGAATTATAGTGCTTTGATTTAAAGAGGTGGTATTAATGTGTTTGGTAGAAAGAAGCAATAGGACATAGCTTCTGATTCTAAATACCTATTTTATACCTCATTCAGACCCCCCACATTATGCCCCAAACTTCCTGTCTATCCATTTTCCTACTTAGTAAGTGATATTTATATAGACCTTTCCAACCAAAAATTGGATAATGGATGGTTGATATATCTGAAACAGAGGAGATAATAAAGGATATTTGGCCAGTTTTTAAGTGTTAAGGAGAATGGCATTACCTAGATCTGACTTTCAGACCTAATTCCTATACTGCCTTGTTACCTGTTGTTTTCTAGTTACTGCATTTATTTCCATTTCTGCCATTTGGTTCCACGAAATTATGAGGACTGTGGTATTATTATAGGTTGTATTTATTTTTATTTTTTTAAAATATATTTTATTGATTTTTTTACAGAGAGGAAGGGAGAGGGATAGGGAGTTAGAAACATCGATGAGAGAGAAACATCGATCAGCTGCCTCCTGCACATCCCCCACTGGGGATGTGCCCACAACCAAGGTACATGCCCTTGACTGGAATTGAACCCGGGACCCTTGAGTCCGCAGGCCAACGCTCTATCCACTGAGCCAAACCTGTCAGGGCAGGTTGTATTTATTTTATCTTCCTCATTGAAAAGAGTAGCATTTATGTTGGGCATGTCCACCTATCTTTGATTCAGATGACCATATTATTTTCAAGAATATTGGTAATCAGAATTCTATGTTTATCTCAAAGTGTTGGTTGTTTCTTAAAGAGGTCAAAACCTACCATTTAATCAAACACATTCTATTTTATAGTTTCTGAGCATTTATAAAGTGTAACATTTAGAAAACAGTGTTTTTTTAAAATAATGGGTGACTTATAAATCACAAGATGGAATTATTTCATCTTGTGTTAGTCTGCCATGTTTTGTACCACAGCTGCATGTTCCATCTGCAGATGATTAATACATTTAATCTGAAGTGCTTTACTTAGAGATTACTTTAAATTTAGACACTTACATGAGATGCTTTATTTAAAGATTGCTGTGCCGGGCTGGTTTGGCTCAGTGGATAGAGGGTCAGCCTGTGGACTAAAGGGTCACAGGTTCAATTTTGGTCAAGGGCACATGCCCGGGCTGCGGGCTCGATCCCCATAGGAGGTGTGCAGGATGCAGCCGATCAATGATTCTCTCTCATGATTGATGTGTCTATCTCTTTTTCCCCTCTCATTTCCTCTTTGAAATCAATAAAAATTAAAAATAAAAATAATTGCTGTTATGGAAACTTTGGATACGTATTTGCTGTACATCTTCTCAGGTTTAATTATTTGTTTCTGTGGTGGGTTCTCCTTCCCATCAACTCTCCCCCCCCCCAACCCCAATTTTAACTTTTATTTGCAAATGTGTAATATGGCTTATTCATACATTTTCTATTTACTTATATTCTCACTAGTCAACTTTGATACAAGTTCTTTTTGGCTTGCCTGGGTAACTGATACTTTCATATATTTTACCATATCTATATTTATTTTATCAGTTTGGTTTTTTTCTATAATTCTGTTTTTGAAAAAAATGAAGTCTGTTCAAAGTTGTTGAAAACATCAGCATCTGCATCTCTCATAACATATACATCAAATTAAATTCCTGCTGCCTCACTATGACATAGTGAAGCCAGTGTCAGTGATTTCAACAATAGAGGCCTCCATTGTCATATCTATCTATATTCTTTGGATTCAGTTTGGTTTTTTCTGGTTCAGCTATTTTTATTTTCTAAAATAAAAAATTTTCTCTTAAGTACTACTTCAGCTGTATCCTACAAATTTTATATGTAATTTCATTAATAATATGTAATTTTTGTTAATATTCAGTTTGAAGTATTTTCTAATTTCTATTATAATTCTCCTTTTTACCTATGAGTTAGACACATGATTTGCCTATGGTACCTCCTTTGTCATTTTTATATTTGTTTTGTTTAATTTAGTACATTTTAAGCTTCTAGATGGTCAGTTATTTCTTTGTACCCTGACAAATAGTACAGTACTCTGAGCATAAGGAGTATCAATAAACGCAATTTTTTATTACAATGTTTTATACAATATGACATTTAAGCTACTTCAATTACTGACAGGCAACAAATATTATTAAAGCAGAAATCCTTCACCCCAAAAATAATTTTGGAGTTGGAAATTGAAGTAAAACATTAATTAATTGGATATCTTTTCTATTAAAATTGGTGTATAATACTGATGTGTATTGGTTGAAAACTAGTAATTGCTTCCAGATGTATAAAAAACTGTAAATATACTGTTGTGGTTAATTAACAGCTTGGTGATTATTAGAGAAGCCCTGGCTAAAAAAGACATCACTGTGTAAAGGATGGGTCTCTTTCCTGTCTCTTGCTTCCTTCAGTTCTCTTATCCCACTCATTACCCAAACCAGTAACCCCAACCAGATGTTCCTCAATCCCAAGACCACTGTTCAGTGTGAGTCTTGAGCCAGAGTTGTCTCTTTGTAAGGCATCACAATTTACTTATTATGTCAGCAATTACTTTTTATCTATAATAGATACTTTTACGTCTTTTTTTTAATGAGAATGATTATGACCAATATTTTATTATTAGTTGCCTCCTTATTGACATAGGGTAAAAGAAAAAGCAATTTTAGAAAAAATGCCATAGAGCAGATATGGCGTGTTTTATGCTAATACCCTACCCTTTAAACATATTAAATATAACTATCTTGACATCCTATTTGGATTTGGCTGTGCCATTCTAAAGCTATCCTGAAAACTTGAACATATATGCATGTAAACACCTACTTATAATAGGTGTCTATAAACAACTGTGTCTATAAACAGCTGTGGCAATACAAGAACAAATAAGGGTACTTAAAATAAAAAATGTATAAATCATCTAAAAATGTCAATTTTATTAAAATGAGACAGAATATAAACAAAAACATAAATTGAAAGATAAGTAGTTAAATGCAGAAGTAGCCCTACCTGGTTTGGCTCAGTGGATAGAGCGTCGGCCTGTGGACTGAAGGGTCCTGAGTTCAATTCTGGTTAAGGGCACATGCCTGGGTTGTGGGCTCGATCCCCAGTAGGGGGCATGCAGGAGGTAGACAATCAATGATTCTCTGTCATCATTATTGTTTCTAGCTCTCTCTCTCTCTCTCTCTCTCTCTCCCCTTTCCCTCTCTGAAATCAATAAAAATATATTTTAAAAAATAAATGCAGAAGTAGCTTTGTTTCCATTTCATACTTTCTGATTCTTTATTCAAAATCTTATAAAATCTAAACAACATCATCTTTCCTTTACAAGAAACCACTATTTTTGTTGTATGAAAATAGAATACATCATTAAATTTACTTTTTAAAATCATGAAACATACTATCTGTGTTTATCATCTAATGAACTTTCCTTTAAATGAATTTAATGAAAATGCAATGATATTGATATTCTGTAAGCTTTGAATAGCATGTTTTTCTGCAAATGAATGGGGTTTAGTTGTGTTATAGATAAAATGTTGAGTATGGATCTTCATAATAACACATTTCATTTTGTGCATAAATATGTATGTGTGCTTTCAATTTAAAGATTGTTTATTTTATCTTGAAACTTAAATAATTAGCTCTGGCTGGTGTGGCTCAGTTGGTTGGAGCATTGTCTGATACACCAAAAGGTCACAGGTTCAATTCCCAGTTAGGGCACATACCTGGGTTGCAGATTTGATCTCAGGTCAGGGCATGTGTAGTAGGTGACCAATCAGTGTTTCACTTTCTTTTTTTTTTTTAATATATTTTATTGATTTTTTACAGAGAGGAAGGGAGAAGAGGGATAGAGAGTTAGAAACATCGATGAGAGAGAAGCATCGATCAGCTGCCTCCTGCACACCCCCTACTGGAGATGTGCCTGCAACCAAGGTACATGCCCTTGACCAGAGTCGAACCCGGGACCCTTCAGTCCGCAAGCCGACGCTCTATCCAGTGAGCCAAACCGGTCAGGGCCAGTGTTTCACTTTCACATCAATGTTTCCTCTCTCTCTCTCTCTTTCTACCTTCCTTTCTCTCTAAAATCAATAAAAGTATATCCTCGATTGAGGATTTAAAAAAAAAGGAACTTAAATAATTAAAGTAATCTTACATAAGACTATACTTATACATGTAGAATGTAAAACAATATAAATTTGATAAGTTTACATATAACTTTATTGACTATATAGCAGTCAAGTATTAGGATTCAATAAATTGTTTACAAATTCAACAAAAATGTTAGGCTACATAGACATGTGTTTATCCTATTAGGAAAAATACATATTACATTATTATTTTCTTTATATTTCCTTAGTCAAACTTTTTAATTCTCATGGACTAGTATAATTTAAATCAGATTTAATAAAATTCTTTTTCTTTCTTTAGGAAAAAGTCAAAGAGAAGGAAGAAAATCTGAATCTTGTAAACCAATACTTAAAGTAGAATACAAGACCTGTAGAAACAGGTATGCACTTTTACTTTGGGAATTATTGGAAAATATGCAATGAACAGAGACAAAAAAGGCAGATAACTTTTAATGTTGATGTAGTGCTTAAAGTTTTACATAATTATATTACCTGGCTGAATCCTTTACATTAACAATAACAGATTTCTTACTGTTTAATAAGCATATATGTGATGATCATTATTATGAATACTAGTGATCTGGTGCATGGATTCGTGCACATTGAAAGGAAATTAATTAGAAGGTGGCCAGCGAGGTGGGACTGGGCGAGACGGGCCAGAAATGCCCTGGAGCCAACCTCCTGTGGTCCCTTCCCAGCGGCCCCACCTTGGGTGGTGCTGTGGCTCAAAAGGGGTCTGTGGAGTGAGCGGGGTTCCTCAGGCAGGTGGGGTCCCTCAGCCTGTCCTGTGAGGATCAAGCTGAAACAGCCTCTCCAACATCCCCCAAGGGGTCCTGAAGTGTGAGAGGGCACTCTTCAAAGTTGCTGTCGTACAGGGTGTGGAATGCAAATGCAAGTGTGCAGTAAACCAGATTCGGGGCCAACAGTGACCCAGCAACAACATAACGCATGACCGCAGGTGGAATTGAGTGGCCCACGAGGAATCAGGCTCCCTCCTCTCTGGTTTCGGGTGCGTCACCTGAGAACCATGGCTGCCAAGTCACTGCAGCTCAGCAGCTCCTGCATTGAGTGTCTGTTCCCTAGTGGTCAATGCACATCATAGTGACCAGTTGGATGGAGGGAGGGACACTTAGCATATTAGCCTTTTATATATAGATTACAAATAACAACTTGCTTAAAATTTTTATGAATAGTCAGTTGAGTATTATATACATTAATTTTAACAATGTAGGGCTTTTGGCTATGTACATTACAAGTAGCAGTCATTTAGCATTATTAAGAAGAGCTATTTACCTATTGGTATTGCACATGAAATAATTAAATACATAACCAAGCCTCTGTACTTTAGGTTTTTATACTTTGAAATTGGAAAGATTATCGTTTGTTTAAAAGATAAACAGTAATGTACATTGGCATAATAAAATAGTATTAAATTTTAATATATAGAAAATTAAAGAATACTTAAAATTCTATCGTGTGTATATATAGCAGCCATATCCTATACCTCAACAATGTCCTTTTTACTTGCAATAAATTTTAGTGGCAATATATTCATCCAGAATTACCATAATTCCAAATCTTGCTTAAACTTTAATTTTATTTTTACTCTAAATTGGATAATCCTATCTTGTATTACTTATATGCTCACACTAGAATGTTTTCTTGGCATCATAGGTACTTTTAATGTTTGTTTATACCTACTATTATAAAGACTTAATAGTATAAAATTGTGGTAATTTTAACCAGTTAGCTTATGTATATATAGTTTATTTATATATATATAAAGCTTCTATAAAACATCCTATATAATAAAAGGGTAATATGCAAATAGACTGAATGGCAGAATGACCAGTCACTATGACACACACTGACCACCAGGGGGCAGACGCTCAGTGCAGGAAGTGCCCCCTGATGGTCAGTGCACTCCCATAGGGGGAGCACCGCTCAGCCAGAAGCCGGGCTGACGGCTCATGGGGAGTGGGCCTAAGCTGTCAGTCGGACATCCCTCGAGGACTCCTGGACTGCAAAAGGGAGCAGGCCAGACTGAGGGACCACCCCCCACCCCCGAATGCACGAATGTCATGCACTGGGCCTCTAGTTTGTGTATATTTGTGCAATTTGTTTGGTGTACTAAAATGAAAGAGAATACTGGCTGATTTTGAACCTGTTATGGTCTAGTAGCAGAAGTAAGGCCATAAACTTGTGCTTTCCCTATAACATGTGAGGTACTTTTAGAGGAATATGCTATGAGAGCATAGCAAAAGATTACCTAAACCTGCCAAGAGGGAGTGGGGAGAATAGTGAAGAGAGAAATCAGTGAATTTCTTCTTGGCTTTCCTTTTGAAATGCCTAAGATGGTACTAAAAAGGCATGATTTGATGACAGGCAAAGGGAGGAAAAGGGTGAAGATGGAGATCAAGAATTCAAATCAAGGTAGTGTAAAGTAATGATTAAGATCATTGGCTTATAGAGTAAGATATCTATATGACCTTGAAAATTATAATTAACTTTGATTTACTCACTTGTGATGTTTATGAAAATTAATGAAATTATGCTTGAAGTTTGTAATGTCATAAGTTTTATGAATGGCACATAGTGGATTTCTTAAAAACAAATTATTACTGTCATCATTATAGACATCCCATTTTTAAACTACTCAACTGCTCCTAAATTAATGATTTGTTCTAGTAATGGTGATCCAACTTTGTGTAAAAGCAATTCTTCAGATTTCTAATGTAAAATAATTACATATGTATTATTAATTATCCTATGTACTGTATAGTTAAGTACATTGTTACTATATTAGAAAAGGAGACTAAAAAGCAGAAGAGCACTGATATTAAGAGTACTGAGATGTGCCCTAACCAGTTTGGCTCAGTGGATAGAGCGTTGGCCTGCAGACTGAAGGGTTCCAGGTTCGATTCCAGTCAAGGGCATTTACCTTAGTTGCGGGCACATCCCTGGTGGGGGGTGTGCAGGAGGCAGCTGATCGATGTTTCTCTCTCATCGATGTTTCTAACTCTCTATCCCTCTCCATTCCTCTCTGTAAAAAAATCAATAAAATATATTGCTTTTAAAAAAAGAGTACTGAGATGTATTGAAATAGAAAAATGGGCGAAAGTGTGGACATTGGACATGGAAATAAATAGCTATGTTTTCACTCCCATCCTATATAATAAAAGGCTAATATACAAATTGACCGAATGGCAGAATGACTGGTCGCTATGATGCGCACTGACCACCAGGGGAGACGCTCAATGCAGAAGCTGCCCCCTTATGGTCAGTGTGCTCCCACAGGGGGAGAGCCTCTCAGCCAGAAGCTGGGCTCATGGCTGGCAGGCTCATGGCTGGAAAGCGCAGTGGTGGTGGCGGGAGCCTCTCCCACCTTCATGGTAGTGCTAAGGATGTCTGTGGGGAGCGGGCCTAAACCGTCAGTCGGACATCCTTCGAGGGCTCCCGGATTGCGAGAGGGTGCAGGCAGGGCTGGGGGACCCCCCCCCCCCCAGTGCACAAATTTGTGCACCAGGCCTCTAGTTCAGGTATAAAGTAGAAACTTTGTGAAATAAAAAATTGGGATGGCTGTGACAAGAGCAGAAACTTTAAGAAGAGCTCTACTACTTATGCTGCAGCAATAGGGCCTTTTAAAGGACTGAATAGGCAGCAGATGTAAGGAGTACATTTTCTGCTTACTTGAATCTGAGACCAGCCATTCACAGACTTGCTTTACATTTCTAGGGATGAACAATCATTCTGTTCAGAAATTGTTGGTCCCCAATCACCAAGTTCCCTACTGGCACTCCAGCCATGATGGCCTCTAGGCATAATAATTTTATACCCTTCAAAAATAGGAATATTGATCTCTGTACTGCTACTATTATCAAGTTCTCTGTGGTTAAATAAAAATTACTTTCTGCTACTGTTTTAATCCCTTCCTTTTATGGCCACCTATTGATAGACTTCATGTGTAGTTAAGTTCTCCAGGCCTCAGTATACCCATCTGTTAAGTAGGAATAATAATAGTAGTTTTCTCGTTGGGGTATTATAAGGATTAAATTAAAAAATACATGTCAAGTTCTTCATGCAATACTTGGAACATCATAAATACTTAATGAATGTTAAAATTGAATGAGTATTATATCATGTTACTTATTGTTAATCTTGTTGCCTTCATTGAAGCAACATGTTAATGCTTTTTTCTTTATTATAGTTCATCTGCTTTACAAATTATACAGTTAAATAGACTTTTTTTCTTTTGGTGTAGGTCTATGGATTTTAACACATGTATAAATTCTCAAAATCACCATCACAATAAGAATACATAGCATTTCCCACTCCCAAAACTCTCATGCTGTCCCTATATAGTCACATCCTTTCCCCAACTCCTAACTTCTGGCAACCACTGATCTGTTCTCCATCTCTGTGGTTTTAGCTTTTCGAGATGTCATATAAATGCAATTATATATTATGTAACCTTTTGCGTCCAGCTTTTTTTTTAATTGATCTTAGAAAGAGAGGAAGGTAGAGAGAAACATTGATGTGAGAGTGAAACATCGATTGGTTGCTTTCCATATGTGTCATGACCAGGGATTGAACCCAAAACCTGGATATATGCCCTGATCAGAATCAACCCCAAGACCTTTCAGTGTATGGGATGATGCTCCAACCAACTGAGCCATACTTGCCAGGGGAGCCTACCTGCTTTCACCAACATAATGCCTTTGAAATTTATCCAAGTTGTGTGCATTGATAATTTTTAGTTTTATTAATGTTTTTCTTATGTATAAAAACACTGTAAATTATATGGATTTTAATTTCCTGTATAATAACCCAGGATGCATTTGTATTAGTAATGAAGAAGATATTTACTAGTACGGTACAGCATTTACCAAATTGTGTTCCTTTTAATCACTGATTGTATTCATGGAAGAAAGGAATCTATAATCAAATAAATTAGAGAAATCTGAGAAATTCTGGGTTATATAAAAGTAAATTGGATTCTTTACTCTATGATTTCTCAGATCTTTAACATATGTCATGAATTATAAAATTTCAAAGGGCAGATATGGTTTGCAAGTGTCAAGTTATTAAGAACATTTTTATTTTTTGCCAAACACCTATTAAGTTGTATTCTACAGTTTGAGAAACATTAGACTAGAAATGAAAAACATGGACTTTGGAGTCTGGATTTGAATCTTTGTACTTCCACGCACTAGCTGCTTTAAGCTAACAAGTTATTTAATCTGCATTAATCCCAGACTCCTCATCTACAAAATGGGGCTGATAATACTTTCCTCATCAGGACTGAGAATTATAAGGTTTTGAGGATTACATAAATTTTACTTTATATGTACACGCAGCACAGTATATGCCAACATTTTACCAACTAAAGGCCCAGTACATGAAATTAGTGCATGGGTAGGGTCCCTAGACCTGGCTGGTGATCAGGGCCGATTTGTGGGGTCACCGGTGGGGCAGTCAGGGGTCCCTGCTGGCACCTGCCTTGGCCAGCCTGGCACCACCTGCTCGCCGGCCCCGCTCCCCCACTCCCCTGCTGGTCGCCTCCCTCTGCAGGGTGACTGGCGGGGCGATCTGGGGGGGGCACGCTGGCACCTGCCTTGCCTGGCCTGGGGCCTGCGGGCTGGGGGCAGCTCCTGCATTGAGTGGCTGCCCCCTGGTGGTCAGTGCATGTCATAGTGACCGGTTGTTCTGCCGTTTGGTCTATTCACATATTAGGCTTTTATTATATAGGACTAGAGGTCCAGTACATGAAATTCATGCACAGGGGGTGTCCCCTTAGCCCAGCCTGCACCCTCTCCAATCCGGGACCCCTCGGGGGATGTCCAACTGCTGGTTCAGGCCCGGCAGACATCCCTCTCACAATCCTGGACTGTTGGCTCCTAATCGCTCACCTGCCTGCCTGCCTACCTGGTCGCCCCTAACTGCCCCTACCCCTGCCGGCCTGATTGCCCCTCACTGCCTCTGCATGCTGGCCTGATCACCCCTAACTGCACCCCCTGCTGGCCTGGTCGCCCCTAACCCCACTGCCAGCCAGGTTGCCCCCAACTGCCCTCTCCCCCCGCTGCCAGCCAGGTTGCCCCCAACTGCCCTCTCCCTGCTGGCCTGGTCACCCCACGCAGCCTGCTTGTTCAGTCGTTTGGTCGTCCCGCAGTAATGCCCCTGCAGGCCTGGTTGTAGGCAGCCATCTTGTGAGGGCGTGATGGTCAATTTGCATATTACCTCTTTATTATATAGGATGTGCATGGTAATCATTCAGTAAATTGTAGCTATTTATTACTACAGGCACTACAGACCACTGTTTAGGAGAACAGGTTTAGAAGTCTGACAGACCTCAGTTTTCTTTTGGGTTTTTCTGCTTAGTTATTTAACCTCATTAATAAAATGAGGGTAATACTTATGAGGATTTACTACAATAATTAAATTTCTAATGCAATTATCTATGAGTGGTTCCCTGAGCATTTTCCTGAGTAAATAACTTTTTATTCAATCATTCAGTAGTTTACAAAGAAGTACATGTATAATTAAGTTTATACCCAATATTTTCTGATGCCGAGTCATAATGACAGCAAAAATGATTTGCTCTCTTTCAATATTAAAAAGGACAGGGGAGGTGGTTGAGGTTGAGGAGGGTATAGGGAGCAAAAATGGTGATGGAAAAATAAATAAATACAATTTTTTTTTAGAAGAAAGGACATATTTTGCAATGTGCTTACAAAAAAGAGGGAGAGTAAATTGCTTCTGATCTATGTTTAGATTAGTACTAGGAGATGAGAGTAAATTCACTTTTACATGGAAATAAGTAGATAGTTATGGCCTTTATTAATATTTGGAACAGATATTAAAGTCAATATGTATGAAAAGGTACTATGTTCTCCAAGTCATGATCCCTGATGTGAAATAAAGCAACCAACAAACACAGATACAGAAACCCATAGTCATTTCATTAGAAATGATTTTTAAATCTGGAGAAATCTTCTTAATAATATATGTGTAATTTATAGAAAGAACAAAAATGTTTCTTAATAGCACTATTATTAGGTGAGTAATTCACTATGTCAAATTACTGGGGAAAGACTAACTCAAGTCAATTGATGCAGGATTCAAGGAAAATAAATTAGAGCATTATTGCTTGTATAGCTTACAACTCAAATAATTTTGTCAAAATATTGACAGAATTATAAATAAAAATTAGTATAGGTATTTTATATATAGGTTTTGATGGCAACTTTTTAAAGGTTTTTTGTTGTTGTTGTTATTGTATGTAGCCAGCATAAAATTAGCAAATGTCCTATTGGTAATGTTTGATACTATGTACAGTACAAAACAGAAGAGAAAGGGAAGTTTTATAAAGTGATTTCTAGAAATAAGTAGATCTTTCAGTTTATCGGATGGATGGAAGTGAATTATTTAGAGAAGCATGTATTCTCAAAGAATTTGGTACACTAAAAGTATTTAGCTATTTTTAAAAAAAAACTTAAGAGTATTTTCTGTTTGATATTTACTTATTGAAAATACTTTCTATCATCACTTACTTTCTTTTATATACATACTAGTGGCCCGGTGCACGAAATTCGTGCACGGGGGGGGGGGCGCTCCTCAGCCCG
>NW_005367587.1:6453951-6479211 GCF_000412655.1 Myotis brandtii
GTCTCACTCCAAACTGCCCCCCCCCGCTGTCCTCATCACCTCCAATTGACCCCCACTGATGGCCTGCTTGCCCCCAACTGGCCCCCCTGCTTGTCTGCTTACCCCCAAAGGCCCTGCCCCTCAGCAGCCTGATCACCCACAACTGCCCTCCCCTCTTGGCCTCTAACCGCCTCTACCTCGGCCCCGCCACCATGGCTTTGTCCAGAAGAACGTCCAGAAGGTCTCCTGGAAGGTCTCCCAGTCTAATTAGCATATTACCCTTTTATTAGTATAGATATTAGATATATAGGTATTAACTGGAGAAAAGTGAAAAATTATGAAGCTATTTAATAACTTTCTAATAGCTATGCTATCTTATAGTCATCTCATTCCCACTCTATCTAATTGTATCTTGCAACTAACAGAGAATTAAAAAATTAATTGATGTTAATTTTATAAGCTAAATAGAACTGGCTGGCACTAAGTAAAATTGAGAATAAGATCACATTTCGTTTGGTGAATTATTTTTCCCTTACACATTAGTTTTCTCCATCTATTTATCATAACCTTTTCCCACAGAAACTCCATTGCATAGAATTTTCATGTTACCTCCTACCATTTTGGTTTTGCCACTGTCACATTTTATTTCATATTAAAACTTGCCTCCTTTTTCTTTTTGAGATTTGGGACCCAACATACTAACTGATTAATATGAAAAAAACTAACATAGCCTATATTTAGTGATTTAAAGTTTGGGAACCAACTAATACTATATGTGAGAATGTCTTTTTGAGTCAGTGACCCCTTCACCTCCCTTTTACCTCACTGCCTTTCCCTTTCCCCCACCTCAGCATCTTAAGACTGATTCATTAATAATTTTAATGGTGAGAATGTATATTCAGTAAAAGGGAAATGGAAAAATAGTAAATTGTTGGGTGAGATATTTTGGGACAGGAAAAGATTTTTTTAAAAATATATTTTATTGATTTTTTACAGAGAGGAAGGGAGAGGGATAGAGAGTTAGAAACATCGATGAGAGAGAAACATCGATCAGCTGCCTCCTGCACACCTCCTACTGGGGATGTGCCTGCAACCAAGGTACATGCCCTTGACTGGAATCGAACCTGGGACCCTTCAGTCCGCAGGCCGACGCTCTATCCACTGAGCCAAACCAGTTAGAGCATAGGAAAAGATTTTTGTTCTCCTGTGTAATTACGTTATATAAGCTCTCCACCCAGTTTATTGGCTCAATCCTGTGACATTGTGTCATCTAAAAGGACTTCTCAGTCTTATTAAATTTTTTTCCTATACAGCGAACCATTTATAATATTTTCTGGTGGACTGTCCTATGACAAAGCTTGCAGAAGACCGAGTTTAACCATCATGCATGGAAAAGCAATTACAGTACTTGAAATGGATCATCCTATTGTTGAATTTCTAACTTTATGTGAAACACCCTATCCGAATGGTAAGTAACTAAAATGAAAGTATTTGTGTTGAAAAATCATTTTTTGAAATAAGTTCCTAACAAAATTAAGCTTAAATATTTTTAGTTTTGACAGCTGGCATCTACTGTGGTACAACACTGTGAGCTACAGGGGCTGGAGCAGGTTCTGCAACTGTACCTACTTGACGAACTGGAAGTAAAACAGATGTAGTGCAGCAGTGCTGGAGTTTCAGGTTCAATATCAGGTAAGTGCTTTAAACTTTGATAAGGATGGTGGAAGCTGAGCTGGGAGGGTCCTATAGGGGTCCAGGGTGAAATCACTTGGGGAAATTGAGGTCTCCTAGTAGCCTCTCCTAGACCAGCTCCACCCATCCCATTCCAAAGCCAATCAAAGTTAAAGCACTTACCTAATATCAGTGATCTGTAACTCTGGTGGTGCTGCATCTGTTTCACATCTGGCTTTGCTTCAGATGCAACTGCAGCACCTCTGATTACTCTGGGATTGCTGATGTGTGGTTAGTGATTTATTTCAATTTTGAGAATAATTGTCTGAAGGATCTTCAGGAGGAGAGATGCTGATATATTTTTATCAGCCCAAATTTAAAGACTTCTTGTAAACATAAAAATTAATCTAAACTATATGTAAATTATATAATGGAATCTAATGATAATGAAATATTTTAATAATGAAATCTAAACATTTAAAAGGGTGAAACATAAAAAGGAACTATTAGTTTATGATTAAAACATAGTGTATATATACATTCCCACATATAGATATAGGGGAAAGAGCACTGGACTTGGAGACTTAGACTTGCAGAATATTTGGGTTTATGATTTACCGCTGCCATTTTCTAGCTATGTGACCTTGGATAAGTAGTCACTTTATGTTTGAGTTTCATTTATCACTTGTAGAAAGAGAATAATGATATTGATTCCAAATGATTATTGGAAGGCTAAAGTGAATGTACTTTATAAACTAAGAAGATAAATTGTGAGTTTTATTATACATATTAGTTTGTTTTATTCTTTAGTTTCATGTTTTAAAGATGGGTTAAGTAGATAAGAGATGACAATCAAAGTGGCACTTTATTTCTAGAATTGCTGGGGACAGATAAATTGCCTGTGTTGTTAACAAATACTTATGGGATGCTTCTGTGGCCTCAATACTATAAGAATTTGTTGAGAATACTAATGGAGTATGAAACTGATCTCTGATGTCAAATTATATAAAATATGGTCAGATGAGGGAGATAATTATGACTTAAGTTTTAAAATGTGACATCTTAAGTTTTTTAATTGTACTAATTTCAGGTTAGTCAAATAGTCGATGACTGAACTATTCATGCAAAGGTTTGTGGAAAGAGGATTTAGCTAGGCTTTGAAGAATGACTTGAGTCTTGAAAAAGGATATTGAGCTAATGTTTTAGAAATTGTGAGGTTAGCATGAGGTCAATTTAGACAAATAATTGAAAGCCTTTGGAGGTATTTGGAAATAGGGAGCTACAGAGGAATTCTGAGAAAATACTAAAATGAAAGAAAGCAGTGTTTTTAGTATGATTTGCCCAAAAGGAGTTTGTGGGTTTGAAGAAAGAGAGACACTGAAATCTAAAAAATTCCAGATTCTAGCTGGCAGGCTTTTGTGATAATATGCTTTAAAATGGTCAAGATCTGAAACAGAGTACTGCCTGTAGGAACTGAAAAGAAGAAAATGCACTGAATTTGGTCAACAATTGGATTAGGAATGACATGGTAGATGAGTCAAAGATAACAAATTTTAAGAATAGTAGTTACATATTCAGTAATAGTTTTTTGAAGGAGAGAAAGGTAAGTCTGATTATGGAGTTGTTTAGAGAACAGGAAAAAATATTTAATATTTATTTGTGAACATCAGAATATAGATGTTCTTTGGAGTTATGAGAATGAATGATAAAGAAAGAAAGGAAGAAAGAACAGAGGACCAAAAGCTGAGTTTATGAAAATTCCTCCCAATTAAAGAGCCTAGAGAAAGAAGATGTGTATGCCAGTAATAAAAACTCAAAATGTATGGTTGCAAAAATCAAACACCATGTGTGTGTTTATATATAAATTTCTATACATCAGTAGAAATTTTAGGATAATTTCTAGTAATAATAAATTATAAATGTATTGTAACCAAGTCTAATCAACTTCTAAGCCACATATATATCTGTTTTTCAGAGAAGTGGTAATGAGGATGGAGCTTTTTTTTGGTCAAGGGTTAGGAGAAATAGTTTAACTTTACTCAGTAAAATATAAATGTACTTTATTAACTATTTATAATTAAAATAATACATGAAAATGCCAGAAAAGTACCCTTCAATACACAACAGTATATAATGAAAACTTTCTCTCTCTGCCCTTCCAGAGGCAACCACTATTACTAAACTTCTTATGTAGTCTCCTAAAAATAATCTGTGCTTTCCAACAGATGATTTTCCTAAAGAGGGGAGACAAGAAAAAGAAGAAACTAGTAGCATAAAACCCCAATGTTCTTCCAATTGAAAAACAAAACAAAACAACCCAGAAGTATTGAAACAATGTTGAAAAACAACTTTAAGAAATAAGATAAAAGGGGCAAAGAGCCTTAGTTTGAGAACAGTTTGAGTAGCAAGCAGTATGACTGCATATTGTCACATAGATAGACACCCAAACAATGGCATGCTCCTTCTGAGTTTTAAGGTTTTATTTTAGTTTTTCTCCTATAGCATATGATTTACGAATAGTTTCTATAGCTTCTTAGGACTGGAAGGAATGTGAAAGCCATCTATTCCAGTTTTCCATCCAAGACTAGAATACTGTGGATGAAATTACTGCCAAGTAATTGTTGAATTTAGGATTAAATACTAAACTGGCCAGTAGAAACTGCTGGTATAATGAAAGCAGGATGGAATTTAGAGTCAGGAATTCTGGGTTAAAATTTCAGCTCTATCACTAGCTTTGTAAACTTGTGCCAATCTTGTAACCATTTTGGACCTCAATTTTCCCTATGAAATAGAAAAATATTGATATTTGCTCTAGCTACTGAGAATCAAATATCATGTATGTAAAAGGTTTTTGTAAAAACTTTTTCTTTCAATTTAGAATAACACTTTAATTGTGGCTTTCCATTATTCTTTATTATAGATGAAAAGCAATGTCTTCCCTAACCACTACAACTAAATTAGTGCTCCCACACCAACCACAGTAATTTCTTATACCATTATCCATGTTATTTTTTTATAGCTCACATTACTGTTCATGGTTTGTATACATCCCTAGAGTGTAAACTCCATGAGAACATGGACCTTGTCAACTTTATTCTCCATATGTCCTTTGCTCTTACAAAGTTTCTGGAACATATTGGAGAAAGGAAGGGATGAATAGAAAAAGAACGAGTTGAATTTTAAGAACTTGAAAATCTTAGACTATCCTTAGATTCTCTGCTTTTTTGGGGTGTATACCATTTGGCACATAGTAGGCAATCTTTAAATACATGTTAAATCACACTGAATTGAAAGTAAAATTTTTAATATTAGTGTTGCTTTCATAGGGAAATAATATGTATCATAGATCAGAGAAGCAGAACTACTGTTTCTTTAGTAGATTTCCTTGCAAGCATGAAATTAAATCTAAAATGTAAGGTTATAGAAGAATAAGTGTTTATGAGATGGAGATGACAGACTCACTCTCCTCAAATAATCTACTATCACTACCTCATTATTTTTTAGATATATTTAACTCTATGCTATGCAACTTCTCATTTTTTTCTTGTTCCCTGTCATGGTCATAAACATTAAGTTTGAGAAATACAACCTATATGTTTTTTAATGTGCTCTTCATACTTCTTACTTGGACTCATATTTTGGTCTTCTCAAATCATTTAAATAACATTTGTACAGGAGATAAAGGAAGTGAAAGTTTGGTGATTTTATAGAATGTGAAATATGAATTTTTTTCATTTTTTTAACTTGTAGAATTTCAAGAACCCTATGCAGTCGTAGTACTTCTGGAGAAAGATCTCATTGTAGTTGATCTGACACAAAGCAAGTAAGTTATGCATGTTCAGAATACCACTAACTATTTTTAAATCTGTTCATTACAGTTAAAATACTGGAGGGAATTATAAATAATTGACATTAGTATTTTTAGATGGTAAATATTCTTTATGTGGACTGTTGTTTTGCTAGAATTACAGAAATGTAATTTGGTTCAGTAATGAAAACTAAACTGGAAAAGTGAAGAGAACACTGAGAACATCAAAGAGATTTTAAAGGCAGCACCTAATGTTTAGAGAATCAGAACAAACAAAATGGATCACATTTCTGCTACTTCCCTAAGCAAAAGCAGCTGTTAGGAAAAAAATGTACAGTGTACTATGTGGCCATCTGCTAGTCTAAAGGGAAATGGCACATGATAAAAGTATTATTGGACTACTTCATCAGTCAATACGAAAGAGCAGGACAGGATGATGGAGACAGATAAGATGGAGGCCCTCTTTTACTTTTTAAAATAAATTCTCGTTATGTTGTGGGCAATGGGAACAAATAGAAAATATTGCTGTAAGAGTGGTGCTGTCCACTCCTTTACATGGACAATAAAACATAGACTTGAAATTGATGAACTCTGTCTTCCTTGCTACACATACTCATTATAAATGATGATAGGCATAAATCTGATTTTCCCTCATTCTGTGCTCTGGACCCACAAATCTTCATTTAGCTGCTGCTGCTACTGCTTTTTTTTGTTTGTTTGTTTTGTTAATCCTCACCGAGGATATTTTTCCATTGATTTTTTTTAAGAGAGAGTGAAAGGAAAGGAGAGACACTAGAGAGACAGAGAGAGAGAGAAAAACATTGATGTGAGATACACATCAACTGGTTGCCTTCTGCATGCACCCAGATTAGGGCTGGGGATCGAGGATGGAGCCTGCAGCCAAGGTATGTGTCCTTGACCAGAATCAAACCCAGGAGCCTTCAGTCTGCAGGCCTATATTCTATCCACTGAGCCAAAACAGCAAGGGCTTCATTTACATGGAATAATCTCTTTCTTCTTCTCATTATTAATGTCTTATTTATAAGTCTCAAATCAGATATCATTTTCTCAGTAAAAAATCTTTTTTATCTAGATAATTTGGTCAAGTATCCTATTAAGGACTTTCATAGTTCCCATGTTTATCTTCTTCATAGCTTTTGACAAAGATGAAATTTTACATTTCTTATTATTTTAAAGACTGTCTCCTGCCAGACTTTGGGCCTCAGAGTGAAGACAGGCTTTGTCTCCACATGGAGTATGACAAAGGCAAATGGACTTCTCTTATATCTTAGCAACATTTGCATGGAAATCAAATTTAAATGCAGTTCCCTCTGCTTTTGAAGAGGTTTTGGTTCAGCTCCCAAATCTCAATAGCTTGATGTAGTCTCTTATGAGAATACTCAAAAGGTATCTTCTTAAACAACAAACCCATTTTTAGTGGTGGAGCCGCTCTTAGTTGCTGTGTCTGCATGGGACTGATAACCAATCACATCTTTCTTGTATACCCTCCCTATATGTATAACAATTTCTCTGTTTTCACATTTAGTAGTCCATATTGCTGTCTTATCACTGTTAGCTCTAACATTAATAACAGCTCCACACACATCATCACTATAGTCATCAAAAGATTCTCCAATAAAGCACAGCAGTGATTTGGGTGGGTCCAGAAGTTGGGTGCTGTGAGTCCAAGGGAATCAATAGGGTGAGGACAGTGTTAGCCAGATTGATGGAGATTCATATATGATGCCCACCTGCACCCACATGGGAAGAACTTAGCAAAGAAGCAATGGCTTCTGCCAGTACTTTTGTCTGGAAAAAAAGTTTCCCCTCTAGCTCTTGCCCTGAAGCCAGACAATTCAATTCCTCCCTGTATGTTCCTGGCATCCTTCCAGTTGCCACTGCACTGCTGGAGCTCAGAGCAATTGAATCCATCAGCAATAAGTTTGTGTTTGGGTCCTTTAAGAATAATGCCTGTGACTCCAGGGCATTCACTGGAGTCACTAACTCACTCAGCCACAATCTCTGCTGGTGTTCAGAGCCAGAAGTTATGGGGAACTTCTCTTCCTGGTTGTGGAACCCTGGGCTGGGGAGCCTGATGGGGAGTTTGGATTCCTTGCTTCCAAGGGAGGATCTTCGAGCCCAGATATTCCTGCTGATTTTGAACTGCCACACATCGGTGTGGGACCAGTCCTTTTCACCTCTTCTTCCCTAATACCAGACTCAATGTGGCTTCTTTTGTATATCCCTATTTATAGGACTTCTGTTCAGCTAGACTTTGGGTGGGTCTCCATGATGGTTGTTCTGTAGTTTAGTTGTAATTTTGATGTGGTCATGGGAGGAGGCGAATACTGTATTTACACACTTCGCCATCTGTACTAGAAACCTAGACACCATTTTTTCTTTTTTTAATTCTACACTGTGTTTTTTAATTTTTAAAATTAAATGTATTTTTAGAAGTTTAATTTTTCAGTTACACTTTACTTTCAATATTATTTTGTATTATTTTATAGTGTACAGCATAGTGATTAGACAATCATATACTTTACAAAATGATCCCCCTGATATTTCCAGTACCCATTAGCACCATACATGGTTATTACAATATTAATAACTATATTTCCTATGCTGTACTTTTACACCCATATCACTATTTTATAACTACCAGTTTGTACTAAATCCCCTCACTGTTTTAACCCTTCCCCTGAACCCCTTTCCATCTGTCAACCAAAATTTTGTTCTCTGTATCTAGGAATCTGTTTCTGTTTTGTTTGTTCTTTTTTTCTCTTTAGATTCCACTTATAAGAGCAGTCATATGGTATTTGTCTTTCTCTGTATGACTAATTTCACTTAGCATAATAAATAACTTCTAGATCCACCTATCCTGTCACATTCTTTTTTTATGGCCAAATAATATTTCATTGTATATATACCACAACTTCTTTACCCACTCACCTATTGATGGGTACTTGGGTTACCCACTCATCTATTGATGGGTACTTATGGGGGACGGGAGCCTGGCTAATTTTCACTGCCAGATTTTATGTGAGCTCCTCTTCCTGGCACTGGTGTTCCAGGCTGGGTAGCCTGGTGTGGGGCTGAAATTCCTCACTCCTCAGGGGACATATCCCTCTGGATCCTCAATTGCTACATGCAGGAGCAGGGCTGGTTCATTTTGTGTCTCCTCCCCTTCTATCAGTCTCTGTGTGTCATCTTCTGTATATCATATATGACTTCTGTTCAACTAGTCTTCAGATGGTAATTCAGGTTGGTTGTGCTATAATTTAGTTATTATTTTGATGTGGTAATGGGAGGAAATGAGTGCAGCCTCTATCTTCTCTGCCATCTTGATTGGAACTTCTGGGCTCTCCTTCCTTCCTTCCCTCCACCTCCGTATTTAATCTTCTACATAAAAGCAAACATTAGGGCTTAGAAATTTTTTTCTTTTCTTGGTTTCTTGGATTTGTAGCTTTGTTTACATTTCTACAGCAACCAATTTACACTTTTACATCTAAATTCCTATAATACATATTTAGTTATTATTTCTTTCTTAAATATCTTTTTCTATGCTCTTTACCAATATACTAAAATATTTTCCCCCAAACATTTTTACAATATTGTTCACCTTGTTAGGAGTCTATCATTGTAACCACTTGCTATTATCAGATGCCAAGTTGTAGATCTGATCTTTAAGGTGATCCATTTATTTTACTTCCAGTTCTTCCATCTAAGAAATATTGATAATTTCTACTCTGAAAGAGGGGATCTCTGATCCATGCAGTTTAACCTACTTGCCATTTTTTAAACACAGCTTGTTTCTCCCCACCTGATTTTGCATATACTGCTGTTCCTATCTGGGAAACTGTCTGTAGCACGTACACACACACACACACACACACACACACACACACACACCATATTCTCTGAAGATTGGACTAAGTTATTTATTAAGTTCCTAACAGTGAGGGGAGGAAATTATTTTTATTTTTAAAATATATTTTTATTGATTTCAGAGAGGAAGGAAGAGAGAGATAGAAACATCAATGATGAGAGAGAAACATTTATTGGCTGCCTCCTGCACACCCCCTACTGTGGATTGAGCCCGCAACCTAGGCATGTGCCCTTGACTGGAATCGAACCTGGGACCCTTCACTTTGCAGGCTGATGCTCTCTATCCATTGAGCCAAACCAACTAGGGGTGGGAAATTATTTTAATAGCCCCCCAAACACACATTATATCAGAAGTAACATGATTACACAAACCTGGAACAGACGGAATGTAGAATAATATTTGGTTCCTTCTACTGCAGTGTCTGGTACATCTGGTACATAAGAGCTGCACAATATATTGTGGCTATAAGAATTATTAATTTGGTCCTGTACTTATATGCCTCTTAAAATTATAGTAGGCTTGAGGATATCAAATATGCTGAATCCATAAGACTGCATTCTCACTATGTTCTCTAGTTTGCATAGGAAATTATATTAAACATGCTATAATCATGCACAACTTTCAATTACTCCTGCAAAAAATACAAAAACAAAAAACTCACTTATATATTATCTCCCTTGAAAAACATGTCAAACTTACTAAGAATATATTTTAATACTTTTAAGTATGTTATATAAATATTTAGATAAAAGTAATATTACTGTGGAATTTTTGAATTATGGCAAGAAAATTCATTATTCAAGTAAAATTCTCCCAATATTTATATTTCATTTTATAGATAAGTACTTAAAATAATTCTTATTCATATGATTCTTGTTTTATGATGCTTAAAAAATAATTAAGTGAAATACATAATTAAAATATAGAATATTTTAGAGTGTTTTATAAAAGTTATTTTACTTTTTATCATTGCAAAATGAACTTAATATATTGTGTTTACCTATTAGCTTTCCAATCTTTGAAAATCCGTATCCCATGGACATACACGAATCACCAGTTACGTGCACAGCGTACTTTGCTGATTGCCCACCAGATTTGATACTAGTACTCTACGCTATAGGAGTCAAGCATAAAAAACAAGGATATAGTAATAAGGTAAAAGTAACAATTAAAAATAAATTATCTTGAATTCATGTCATGTGATCACATTTTTTTTGTTATATTATTTTCAGAATTTCCATAAAAAGACTTGAAAAATTCTCTTGAGATTACAAACTGGAATCAATAAAAGACATAACCTCTGGAATTCAAATTTCCTAAATGCTACATAGATTTAAACCTACAGAAATATAAACTTATATTTTATATATACATATATATACTTATCTATTATATATATACACACACACACATATATATATATATATGTATATATTTAAAGGAACAGATTTGGATTATAAGGTAACTTTTAGTTATTTTGGGTGAAGGATTATGTTTTAAGAAATTTAAGTCTACTCTTCCTACTTAATCAGTTTTTATCAATCAGTGATTAACAAGACATAATTATCAAAAGTCATTTGCTAAATAACTTTCTGGAATTTCATCTACAGGATTCAAATACTTACAATTGTAGTAGACCACCTATTATGTTTTCTATTATTTGTACAGGTTTTTTGGGGTGGACAACTCAAGGAGGGCACAGTTTACATTGTATTCCGTGTTAAATGGCATCAGAATAGTTTGGCAGTACACAGATTATATGGCAAATGTAACAACACTATATTTTTATAATTGAAAATACTTCAACTTTTTAATCTTTGTTAAAATCAATATTTTTAAAGGTGATGGAATTATACATTTGGAATTATACATTTGAGTGAAAGAATTAAAAGATAGCTACATACATCATCCTCCATTACTTTATAGCTACTGACTTATAAGGAAATATTTTATTTTAAAATATTTTCACTTAAAATGTATAAGTTATTCAAATTTTAAAAGTAAACATAAATTTTTCTTGGATAATATGTTTAGGAGTGGCCAATCACTGGAGGAGCTTGGAACCTTGGGACACAGACATATCCAGAAATTATTATTACTGGGTAAGTGGGATGTGATTTTTAAATTTATCAATTTATTATCAAATATATTTCATTGAATTTTTACAATTTCTCATAATTATGCTCTAGGCAGATTGACTATTCAAGTAAAAGTAAAATGCTATCCAAAGATTATAACATTGGTGGAAGATAGAATGAAACCACTGAAAACATAAACATACCACAAAAATAATTAAGTGTAAGGGTAGGAAAAGTAAAAGAAAGAAAAATTACAAAAGACTAATCAAGGAAGAATTCCTGTGGAAATCAGATTATTAGCTTTAGAAAGGCCCTTAAAAACATCTCTTAGTTCTTGCCAAGTCATTGTTCTATAGTCCCATCAGGTAGTTATATAAAGTATGCTTCAAAATTTATAACACCAGAAATGTTACCATTTTCTGTAGCAGCCTACTAAATGCTCTAATATTCAGAATGAAAATAGAGACATAGCAACAGATAAAGATGAGATTTAAAAGATAATAAGGTGTTCTGCTTATGTGATAGTAGAGTAGATGTACTTTTCCCTATTCTTCCCACTGAATACAACTAAAAACCCTGAATATTATATATTAAACAAACATAATATGACTCAGAAAGATGGAGAGTCAGACTGGCAAGGCTCCCAAGTTCTAAGGAATGACATGGTGGTAAGTTTCCTGGGTTTTCTTTTTGCCTTATATATTCCAGAATTGGAGCTGAAGAAGCTGGCAACCTAGATCTGCCAGTGGTCACAAACAAACAAACACACCAAACACTAACAAAAGCTAGTTCTCTCTAGCCAAAGGATGAGCAAAGGGGTAGCCTATTGATACAGAAAACTTTTAGAAAATAATCTCTCTACTCCAGCTAATTGTCACCCCAACTCACTCAAGCAAAGGCAGATTGGGGAGCCTAGATTTTCAACCTCATTAGGCTGTAAAAAGGTGCTTCAGCTTCCTCCTGAGAGGAGTATCATTTTCTGACACTGAACTAAGGCTGAGTAGGAATCTGGGACTTTTAACTCTGCTTGCTGGTGATGAAACCCATCATCTGTGGGGTTACAGAGTCATGTGGGAGGCCAGAATTTTCACCACTGCCAAGCAATAATGAGCCACATGTCCTCTACTTTAGTGTCAGTGGAAATCCAGTGAATAAGGAGAGAACAGGACTAAAAAACGTATATAAGGAAATGATTACTGAAATCTTTCCAAATTTGGCAGAAGACATGAACCTGTAGTTTTCAGAAACTGAATGAACCACAAGAAACCCACAAGTCACATCATAGTCAAAACTCTGAACATTACACTAAGAAAAAAATATGAAAACAGCAAGAGAAATGACTATAGGGCAAAATTCTGTAGTCACCCTATGAATGATGGTGAATTTCTCATCAGAAACTGTAGAGGCCAGAAGGAAAACTAAATTTCAAATGCTGCTAGAAAAAAAGTGGCAACCCAAAATGCTATACCCAACAAATTATCATTCAGGAAGGAAGGAAATATCAACAGTTTCTCAGAAGGAAACAGTTTGTCAGCATCAGACCTACCCTAAAAAAGTAGTTAGAGGAAGTTCTCTAAGCAGAAAGCAAATGATAAAAGAAGGAACCCTGGAATATCAAGAAGGAAGGAAAAACACAGTAAGCAAAAATATGGGTAAATACAATAGCCTTTTTTTCTCTTGACTTTTAAAAACTATATTTCATGGTTGGATAAATACTATAGTTACATTGTCTGATGGTCTGATGTAATTCTACATATGTAGAGGGGAAATCTTTAAGACAATTATAAATAGGAGATGGTAAAGTAATGTAAAGGAAGGTGGGGGTTTTATACTCCCCTCAAAATGGTAATATGACACCAGTTGATTGTGATAAGTTGTTATACTTTAAGCAACCATTAAAAACCAATGCAAACAGAAACACTGAAAAACACTGACACACCAAAATGGATGATTAAAATAATTCAGTTAACCCATAGGCAGGCAGGAAAAAAACATGAAAGGAAAAAAGACAGACTGAAGTCCTAACTTACCCATGATTAAGTTTAAGTTTAAATGCTCTAAATACACCAATTCAAATTCACAGATTGGCAGAGAGGATTAAAAATTATGACCCAACTTCATGCTATTTACAATACATTCACTTCAAATATAACAGTATGGGCAGGTTGAGAGAAAAGGAATTGAAAAAATACTCTATAAAATAATTACAGAGAGTGACATCAGCAAGATATCAGGATAGTCCTAGACCTTGTTTCCCCATGGAGACACTGACATAACAACAATATGTGGTCCAAAAGTTTTTATGAAAACTTGAGAAACCAGTAAAAAGTTGTAGTGCCCAGGCAAACTCAAAGCCAAGTTCAGCCACATTGAAATGGGTTAAAATAGCCATTTAATTTTATTTCAACTATGTCAGCTTCTCCACAAAATTGGCACAGCTTGTGTTCAGGAGGAAAGCCCAGGTTGCACCTTCTCTCATCAGAAGGAAAAAGAGAAGTAGAATGTATACCCAATATTCCTGCTTTTCAGGGGTTTTCCCAAGAGATTAGTTTCTGTCTCACCTGAATCTGAGTACTGATGGAACTTGGTTCCCTGGGGGCTGCAGAGAGCAAAGAGCTCAGTGTTTGTTGAAGTGTCCCCCTCCCCCAAACTTGCAATACTGAAGATAGACAATAGAGGGAGCATGAGACTACAAGCTCCTGAAGAAAACCAGCAAACTTCTCTAATTGGGAAATTATATAAACACAAGTCCATAGAAGACCCATCCCCATTAAAGATTTGAGAGTCCCAAAGATTTCTACCTAAGCTGATTGGAAAAGTGTTGTAATGTACCCCGCAAATCAAACAAGGACGCCTCAAGAAGTCGAATTAAGGAGTCACATTTATTGCAAATCCGGGACTATGAGGGGGCATTCTGCTCTCTCAAATCTCGTAGTAATTACCTAGTCCCAACACCAGATTTATATAGGCAAAAATCACAAAGGTATTGATTACATCTCAGGGTTTGGAATGAGGAACCTGGTTTGCAAAAAAGGAGTTTACAGAAGCAGAATTGAGCAAGTTAGTTAAATTATAGTTTTGGGTCTCCGGATCACTGAATCAACGGAAGCACATTGCCTGGAGCCATGGATCTTGGGACCACTGAGTTGACAGAAACACATTATCTGGAGCCATCGGGTCTTGGGACCACTGAGTCAACAGAAACACGTTATCTGGAGCCACTGAGGCAATTGTGTTGTCCTGGTTCCCAGGTACAGAAGAATGTGCTTTCTAAAACCAGTGAGATCACAATCAATGGGGTATTCAAACCACCAACAACAGAGCATTCAGTCGAGTGGGATAGCATACATAAGTTCAGAAAACCAAAGTAACTTTTCTATTGTTAAACAAAGCAAATAAGTACAGAAGCCAAACAGCAGGGTTAAAGTTAAACTACAGTTTCTACCTGAGATGATTGCTACCAAATTTCAAAAGGTCTTCTCCTGTACAAAGCCAGTTCATAAGAGGAGGCTGTATTTTCAAAGTACAAATTCCCAACAAGAAATCAGGCACACAAAGAAAAAGGGAGATGTGGCCCAATCAAGGGACAAAATAAACATACAGAAACTGACCCTCAAGAAAGAGAGATCTGTGTCCTGGCTAGTGTTTCTCAGTGGTTAGAGCATCAGCCCCGACACTGAAGGGCATTGGATTTGATTCCTGATCAAGGGTAGTACCTGGGTTGTAGATTCATTCCCAGGCCCCAGTTGGGGCACATGCAGGAGGCAACCAATTGATGTGTCTCTCTCACACTGATGTTTCAATGTCCCTCCTTCCATCCCTCCCTCTCTTCTCTCCCCTCTCTCCCTCACTTCCACTTTATCTAAAAGCAATGGAAAAATATCCTCAGGTAAGGATTAATAACAACAACAAAAAGAAATAGAGATATGTGAATTACCTGACAAATAATAGAGATATGTGAATTACCTGACAAATAATTTTATAAAAATAATTATATTTATAAAGCTCAGTGCACTATAAGAGAACACAGATAAACAACTAACTGAAATTTTAAAAAATAAGGCATGAGTGAAATGGGAATAAAAACAAAGAGAAACTATGAAAAGTCTGAAGCACAAGAATACAATAATTGAATTGAAAAATTTATTAGAAGGGATCAACTTCAGACTTAATCAGAAGAAAGAATCAGTGAACTAGAAAATAGCTAATATAAAATTATTGAGTCAGAAGAAAAAAGGAAAAAAAGGATGAAAAATGTTACGTCTGATAAGGGGTTAATATCAAAAGTATGTGAAGAACGCATAGAATTCAACATTTAAAAAATCCAATTTAAAAATGGGCAGAGCCCTGACTGGTTTGGCTCAGTGGATAGCGCATCGGCCTGCGGACTCAAGGGTCCCAGGTTCGATTCTGGTCAAGGGCATGTACCTTGGTTGCGGGCACATACCCAGTGGGGAGTGTGCAGGAGGCAGCTGATCAATGTTTCTCTCTCATCGATGTTTCTAACTCTCTATCCCTCTCCCTTCCTCTCTGTAAAAAAAATCAATAAAATATATTTTTAAAAAATGGGCAGAGGATCCAAATAGACATTTCTCTAGAGAGGACTTATAGATGGCCAACAGACACATGAAAAGATGCTCAGCATTACTAATCATCAGATAAATGTAACTCCAAACTACAATGAGATATCACCTCATATTGAGATATTGAGAAAAGGGAACCCTTGTGTACTTTTTGATGGGAATTTAAATTAGTGAGCTAATATGGACAACAGGATGTGGATTCTTCAGAAAATTAAAGCTAGAATTACCATATGGTCCTGGAATTCCACTTCTGGGTAATTATCCAAAGAAAATGAAAACAATTTGAAAATATATATAGCACCCCTGTGTTCATTGCAGCATTATTTACAATAGCCAAGATATGGAAGCAACCTGGGTGTCTATCAACAGATGAATGAATAAAGAAGATGTAGCACATATATACAATGGAATATTACTCAGCCATAAAAAAGAATGAAATCTTGCCATTTGCAACAACATGGATGGACCTGGAGAATATTATCTTTTTTTAAAAATATATTTTCTTAATTTTTTACAGAGAGGAAGGGAGAGGGATAGAGAGTTAGAAACATCGATGAGAGAGAAACATCGATCAGCTGCCTCCTGCACACTCCCTACTGGGGATGTGCCCGCAACCAAGGTACATGCCCTTGACGGGAATCGAACCTGGGACCCTTGAGTCCCCGCAGGCTGACGCTCTATCCACTGAGCCAAACTGGTTAGGGCAATAATTATACCTTTTAACGTATATCTTGTATTTGTGTTACATTGTATAACAATTATAGACTCCTATTATTTATCAGTAATATTAATGTATGCCAACGCTCTATCCACTGAGCCAAACCAGTCAGGGCTGGAGAATATTATCTTAAGTGAAATAAGTCAGAGAAAGACAGATACCATATGACTTCATTTATATGAGGAGTCTGAAGGTTGTTCCTAGATGCTCTTTAGCAGGTTGAAGAAGTTCCTGTTTCTAGTTTGTTGAGGGGTGTGTGTTTTGTTTTCATGAATGAATGGTAATTTTTGTCAAATGCTTTTTCTGCATTTATTGAGATGATCATGTGTTTTTTCTTTTTTAATCTTTTAGTATCATGAATTACAATATGATTTTTTTTAAATGTTTCACTGGCTTTGATGTATGATCCTTTCTATTTATTCCTTCACTTGGTTTGCTAATATTTTGTTGACAGTTTTTATGCCCATGCTTGAGGAATATTAATTTGTAATTTTCTTGTAATATTTTTTCCTTGATTTGGTATCAGGATAAAACTGACCTCATAAAATGTGTTGGGAAGTATTTTATCCTATTTTATTTTCTTGGTAAGTTCTTATAGAATTGCTATTATTAGCATATAATGATGAAAATCTAGTTAGGTTTAAGAATTTGATTTTTATAATTTGAAACTTTAATTTCACCATGATATTCATTTCAAAATTATTTTAACATAATCAAAATTGCCCCAACTATCTTTTTTTATTGAGTGTAAACAATTTTATATTAAAAAATATTTTTTTCCCACAGATCCATTTTCATTGCTCTCTTATTACACACAAAATTATCTTAGAGTAAAATCTAAGTAATTATTGTTCTTTCTTCAATTTAAATTTTAATGTATTGTTTTAAATGTAAACAATTTTCTTGAGCTTATAAATGATTTAGTGTACTCTAGTTTTCATTGGAACAGTATTTTTAATTGAATTTTAACAGCAACTCAAGTTTTATACTTTTAAATAAATAAAAAATGATTATTTTTATTTAATATACTTTAATTAATGCTAATTTATTTTTCATCTAGTCATGCAGATGGATCAATAAAATTTTGGGATGCTTCTGCAAGTAAGTTTTAAGTTTTTTTCCCTCTATAACAGGAAGCATTTGGTTAATATGTATTCATTAATTTTTTAAATAATATTTCAGATACATTTTTAGCATGAATACATAGTTGTGTTACAAAAACTTATTTCCTATATTATTAGGTCAGTTTACCAGTAGGGTATCTCTACTGTGCTTTACTTCCATAATATAAACAGACAGGACTGAAGTTACTCATTATCACCAACCATCCTATATAATAAAAGCCTAATATGCAAGTCGACCAAAGGGCAGACAACCAGTAGGTGGGGGGCAGGCCTGGCGAGCAGGCAGTGCCAGGCCAGCCAAGGCGGGTGCCAGTAGGCAGAGGGAGGGGACTGCGATTGGGGGCGGTGGCGACCGCTAATCACCTCCCACAGAGGGAGGCCAGACTTAGGCCACAGGAAGCAGCCTAAGCCATCAATCGGACATCCTCTGAGGGCTCCTGGACTGCTAGAGAGTGCAGGCCGGACTGAGGGACCACCCCACTCGAGTGCACAAATTTTCATGCACCGGGCCTCTAGTTATATTTATAAAAGGCAAACTACATTGGAAAATGTACCAAACTTTGTCAGATGAATTCTGTTCAAGGAATAGCCTTCACCTCCTAACTCTGTGGTTTGAAAAAGTGTTTTTATCCCACTAGTCTTCACTTTTCTTTTTAATCATTGTTGAAAGTATTACATATGAGTCTTCACTTTTCTTTATCTCTTGTTTACCAAGTCCTGTGAAAATAAAAATAAATTACTTGGTAAATGTAAAAAAATTTTTTTAATTTGAGAAGTACATAATTTAAAAGAAATAAGGTACTCTGCTCAACTGATGGGCATGTACATAAAGAAAGATATTTAAGACTTTATTATAACATACATACCTTTCAGAAAATGTAATCACTACAACAGATAAATGCACATATGTAACTACAGGGCAAACAACATAAGAACCTGGAAGGTAGTACAACCTCAATTTGTTATAAAAAATAGGAGGTTTATTTGAGCCAGGTTGATCAAGGAAAGGTATTTTGATGGAGTAACTTTTAACATGAGTTTTGGAAGATTGTTAAGATTTTGATAGTCAGGAATAGGAGTGTCTGAAGATGAGAAACCAGCAAGATGTAGGTAACTGTTTTAGAAATAAGGAATACAAGAGAGTTGTAGTAGGCTCCTGGACAGTGAGAGGGTGCAGGCCAGGCTGAGGGACCCTGAGTGCATGAATTTTGTGCATTGGGTCTCTAGTTAATTATAAAAACAAATCTCCAATTTCATGGATGTCATTGAAGAAATATCACTTAGTTTGCCAATTTTGTATAATACTGTCCAGTACAGGAAGTAAGGTTATACTGCATTTGAATAATTGTTTATGTTATTGTGTGTATTAGTTTTCAACTGCTGAGTAATAAAATTGCCATACATAATTTAGAATTTGTTCGTATATTGTATATGTTCAATACATGCTTATTTTTTCCCTGTAGTTTCCCTTCAGCTAAACTACTGATAAGAGAGCATGACATTGAATACTTACTAGTTAAAACTTAATTTATTTTGTCTATTTGCATTTTACTTTTGTTATTTAACAAATATATTGAAAAAAACTTCAACAACATTTAAGTATGGCAATTTTATTACCCTTTCCTAACACTGAGCCATTCAGAAAAGATTCTTTCTAAAATAATCACAAATTATTGGATTTCTAGTATTGCTGGCTGGTATATTACAAAGTTTCTCATCTGAAGGAGTGTCTAAAGCAGTGATGGCGAACCTTTTGAGCTCGGCGTGTCAGCATTTTGAAAAACCCTAACTTAACTCTGGTGCCGTGTCACATGTAGAAATTTTTTATATTTGCAACCATAGTAAAACAAAGACTTATATTTTTGATATTTATTTATATATTTAAATGCCATTTAACAAAGAAAAATCAACCAAAAAAATGAGTTCGCGTGTCACCTCTGACACAGGTGTCATAGGTTCGCCATCACTGGTAAAGAGTTGCTGAGAGGCATAAAACCTCTAAGAATAGCACCAGCCTCTCATCAAAGGGGAAAATTGTAAAAAAGAATTGAGGGGGGATCTCCCTTAGGAGAATTAGATTTGGTATTTCCATTGTAAACTTTCTGAACTCTGACATTTTTGTCAAATACATGAGGATAAAAATACTCACTTAATGGGATGTTTTTCTGAGGATAACATGAGCCAATGCATACAAAGGACCTACATATTTGTTGGTATATAATATATGTTCAATACATGCTTATTTTTTCCCTGTAGTCTCCCTTCAGCTAAACTGTACTGATAAGAGAGCATGACATTGAATACTTACTAGTTAAAACTTAATTTATTTTGTCTATTTGCATTTTACTTTTATTTAACAAATATATTGAAAAAAACTTAAACAACATTTAAGAATTAAGTTTAAATTAGAAGGTAATTATACTTCAATATCTTATAGTAACTCTACAGATGCTGTACAAGCTAAAAACTTCAAAAGTGTTTGAAAAACAGAAAATAGGAGACGGAAAACAAACATGTGAAATTGTAGAAGAAGATCCATATGCCATTCAGATGATTTACTGGTGTCCAGAGAGCAGAATATTCTGTGTTTCAGGAGTCTCTGCATATGTAATAATTTATAAATTCAGCAGACATGAAATTACAACAGAAATAGTGGTAAGTCATTGAAAATTTAATTTTCACACTTAATTAAAAGAAAGAAATTATCATAGATTTTGGTTAGTAATTGGTATGGTTTTAAGCCACTAAGACTGCAGTATGTGGCCAATAATCCAATTCATAGGATTTTTAATTATTCTTTTTGCATAGTATATTTTAAAAGTTTGGCTTAAAATGACAAAAACAATTCTTTATAAAATCTTGGTATTATTAAATAGGATGAATTATGTCTACAAGTTTTATGCAAATTGTTACTGATTTTATGTATGTGAAATGAATGCATTCTAAACCTTTAATTTTTTTAAAGTTTACTCGTCCTTTTTGTCAC
The DNA here is from genome assembly GCF_000412655.1 of Myotis brandtii. Lineage (NCBI taxonomy): Eukaryota > Metazoa > Chordata > Mammalia > Chiroptera > Vespertilionidae > Myotis > Myotis brandtii. The sequence goes on from NW_005367587.1 coordinate 6,474,788, forward strand.
TTAATTGATTATGATTTGGAATTAGAGCTTTCACCAGAGGTTTTTTTTATAGTTTTAAGGTAATTACGACAATCATTTTGCAATATTCGCCATGCCATAATGACATTTGTGTAAACAGTTATTTTCATTCTCAAAAATGCTGATTTTTACATGGTAAAAAATGTTAGTTATAAAATCAATTTTAATAAAGCATTAAATGCAATAATAAAGTACTTAATTTTAAAACATTTTTAATTTAAAAAAGTTTTTGGATCACATTTTTATTTTAATATAAATTATGATTTTCATTAAGCAACTCTGACCATGCTAATGAAATTAAATAAGGAAGAGCAAAGCTAATGAAACAAACAAATAGAAACATGGAATTTATTTTGGAAAATTTTTATTGAGTTAAAATAAAAATTGAAGGAAGCTTTTTTTTAAAGTAAAAAGCCTTGTACAAATAACAAGTTTTAAACACATACCTACACACATCCATTTTAATCTTTTTCTCTGGTGTAAGAATGAATTTTTACATTTATTTGATCATATAGAGAATTGTAATTTATACTTTATCTTAAGGAATATTTATTATATAAAAATGTATCTCCACTCATGTATTTTTCTTACAATTCTGAAGAATTTAAAAGTGTTTTAAATTTTTTTGTGGATGCCATTTATTTCATATAATTCACTGTTTAATTCAGTTTGGAATATCTCAGCTTTACTATAAATTGAAATTAAACTTATCAATCAGAAAAAATAATGGATGCTTACCAAAAATTATAGCTATTTTAATGTGATTATTTATTATCATGACTTAAATTAATTTAAACTTGTTTTTTTAAAAGTCATTAGAGGTACGACTTCAGTATGATGTTGAAGATATTATTACCCCAGAACCAGAAACAAGTCCTCCATTTCCAGATCTTTCATCTCAGCTTCCTTCTTCAAGGAGTCTTTCCGGGAGCACTAACACTGTGGCTAGTGAAGGAGTAACAAAGGACAGTATCCCATGTCTCAAGTAAGAGTTGGTACCAAATTTTAAAACAATTTTACATATGAATCATATAATTCTTTAAAACTGTGCCAAATAAAATCATTCTTCTATTAAGTTGTTGTCAAGTGATCTACAGGCCCCATAGGATACTCTGGTCTTGTCTTTGAATATCCCTAAGAGGACATAGTATTTTCATTCTTCACTTACTAGTTCATATATTTCCTTCCCTGAAGGACCCTAAAGAAAACATGGTTTTGATAGAATGGGAAAACTTTTGTCAGGGCACAAACATGGCCCTGAGAAGTATGTCACAGGAAGGGAAAGAAACAAAATTTACTACCTACTATAAGAATACTGTGTTAGAAAAAAGATTTTCTCTTTTGTGATTGGTAGAATACTGTATGTCTTTCTCTTTTCTAACTGATGCTATTTGGCAGTAAACTATGTTTTCTCAGTATATCTAAACAAAGTTTAGTGTCATAATCAAAGAAAACTTAGTCAAGCCCATAGAAATATTTATCTTAATTGCTTTTATGCTTTTTAGTAGTCGGATATAAAAGAATGCAGTTTCCTTAAATTACTACTCACTGCTTCTTCATTAAACCAGATGTTTTCTGCATTAGCTAATTGGAGAATTGAGCTAAGCAAAGAGTTTCTTTAAGCATCATATGAAGATACCTGAATCTGCTACTAAAGGAACTTTAGAGAACTAGCTTCCTCATCTATATATATAAAAGCCTAAGTGACTGTCTGACCATTGGACCATCTGACTGGTAGCTATGACGCACAATGACCACCAGGGGGCAGACGCTCAACACAGGAGCTGCTGAGCTGTGGTGACTTGGCAACCATGGTTCACCCGTGACACACCCAGAACCAGAGAGGAGGGAGCCCAATTCCGGGGTGCGTCACCTGAGAACTGCTCTCTCGAAATCCAGGACCTCTTGGGGGATGTCAGAGAGCCGGTTTTGGCCTGATCCCCGAAGGCCAGGCTGAGTGACCCCACCTGCCAGTGGGACCCCGCTCACTCTGCAGATGCTGCCCCAGGTGCGGCAGCCAGGGAGGGACCACGGGAGGTTGGATCCAGGGCATGTCCGGCCCATCTCGCCCAGTCCCTCCCCCCCAGCCACCTTCTAATTAATTACCTTTCAATGTGCATGAACCTGTGCATCAGGGCACTAGTTTCTTATAAAAATACTTATGGAAAACTTAAAGATAAGATTTCAGAAGCAAAATCAGTTTACCACACAATTAGAAGTTTCTATACTTTTGTAATTATTGTTTTTCCTCTAAAATTTTTCTTGTGAAGTACAAAAAGGAAATATAAACAGGAATTACTAGAGAAAAAATCTACACAGAGGAAACATCATAAAATTTTAGCAAATGGAAAACATTCATAATATATTCAGTTTTCCCTTCATAGCACTTTGGTTCATTTACTTGATTTTTTTTTCATTTTCTATTAAAATGAAATCTGAAAAGAGAAGAAAAAACTCAACAAAGCTCAAGAAAGCAATGTAGATTGATTTGTTTATTAACTAACAAGACCCATCATTAAGTGTGGGTCCTCCAATGATTTAAGTACTTTTATATAAAATTATAAAAAATTAAGGTAGGAATAAGAGCGAAAACAACAAAAATTTTGTAGTAAAGATGATGTAAGCATTAACAGTATTGAAGCATAATAAAAGAATTTAATGTTGACTTGAAGTAATACAGTTTTGAGGATAATCAAGAGAACCAAAGTGAAAAAAAAAGTGCAGTCCTATATAATGTATATAAGGTCTTAGGAACCAGGCAGCAGAACTGATCTAAGAATACTGTTCTATGAATTACATTATATTACATGTGCTTTTTTAGTTGCATATAATCTATGATAAATTATATGTTGGCATCCATCCATAAATCACTTTTTCTTTGGTGGATTAGATTACCATATACATTAGCTGATAAATAAGCATTTCAACAAACAACACTTCATTTTTAACAACATTACAATTCTTATCAATATACACATATTTGTGCGATTCATTATTTTTACTTTTTTTTTTGCCTTTGTTCTTCCTAATGTGTAAAATGGATAGTCCTCCTAGGCCTCTCACTAAGAGGATGAGATTTAAATGAAAAGTAGATGAGAGAGTTGGCTGAAGAAGACAAGGTGGAAGAGTGTTCCAGGCAAGTGGAACAGCTAGCAGTGGTCGGCAAACTCATTAGTCAACAGAGCCAAACATCAACAGTACAACGATTGAAATTTCTTTTGAGAGCCAAATTTTTTAAACTTAAACTATATAGGTAGGTACATTGTTATTAACTTAATTAGGGTACTCCTAAGGCTTAGGAAGAGCCACACTCAAGGGGCCAAAGAGCCGCATGTGGCTCGCGAGGAGCCACAGTTTGCCGACCATGGAGCTAGAGCAATGGCCTTAAAGTGCCTGGCATATAAGGCCAGTGTAGCTAGAACAAAGGGAACAATGTTAGCAGAGAGGGCAGTAGGAGATGAGGTCAGATAGGCAATAGAGAGCCATTGTAATGGATTTGGCTTTTATTCCTATAAAATGGGGAGTCACAGGGTTTTGAAGAGAGAAGTGACATGATCAGATGTAACTTTTAAATTAATCACTTTAATGGCTATGTTGAAAATCAATTTTGAGATGGAAGATAAGAGTAGAAGTCAGGAGACCAGTAAGAAGGTTGTTTGTACCTAACTAGACTTAATGTTGAGGGCTTGCAGATTTAGCAATAAAAAATACAGAATGCCCATTTAAATATGAATTTCAGATAAATAGTGAACATTTTTTAGTTTCAGTATATCTCAAATATTGCATGGGACATACAGTAAAAAAACAAAACAAAAACACCAACAGCGCAAAACCTATTTATTGTTTTTTTGAAATTCAGGCTTTAATGGATATCCAGTATTTTTATTTGTCAACTGTAACTAGGATAGTAGCAGTAGAGAAGTAAAAAGGGGTCATATTCCAAATACATTTTTAAAGTAACACCATCAGCATTTAAAAATGGATTGGGATTGAGGTATGAGAGAAGGATATTAGTCAAGAGTGATTTTAAAGGTGTTTTTTTTTTAACTAAATAACTACAAGGATAGGAGTTGCTATCAACTGGAATAGAGAAGAGTGCAGGTGGAGCCAGTTTAGTAGGAAAGAGCAGGAGTTAAGGTTTTGGATATGTTGAAATCTTATGTTGAGAGGTAGGTTACTGGTTATTCTTTTTTATTTTTATGCTTTATAACTTAAAATGTGTAACAAATATTTCATAAGGAAAATCCTATATAATAAAAGGCTAATATGCAAATCGGCGGAACGATTGGTTGCTATGACGCACACTGACCACCAGGGGACAGACGCTCAACGCAGGAGCAGCCCTCTGGTGGTCAGTGAGCTCCCACAGGGGGAGCGCCACTCAGCCAGAAGCCAGGCTCACGGCT
>NW_005367587.1:6479301-6481098 GCF_000412655.1 Myotis brandtii
GGACATCCCCTGAGGGCTCCTGGGCTGCAAGAGGGTGCAGGCTGGGCTGAGGGACCCCTCAGAGTGCACAAATTTCATGCACCAGGCCTCTAGTAAATAATAAAATAATTAAAAATACTATTCTCAGAAGAAAAAAAGGAATAAGGACCAGTTGAAGTTGCAGACCTGACTGATTGAACAGCTACTTAAAGAAAAAAAACTAAGCAGTCGCAGGTGACTTACATTTTGAGAAAGCTAGAAGACATTGTCCAGTTGCATACTACCCTTAATGCTGTTGTATATTTCTGTAGGAATATTCTATGTAAATTATGAAGATAAGCATGAACATACTTATTTAAGCTGTATTAATAGAACAACCTTTTCTCTCTCTCTCTCTTTTTTTTTTCTAGTGTTAAGACACGGCCAGTGCGGATGCCACCAGGTTATCAAGCAGAACTTGTTATTCAGTTGGTGTGGGTGGATGGTGAACCGCCCCAACAGATTACTAGTCTTGCTGTTAGCTCAGCATATGGAATGTGAGTAGCTAAACATTCTTTCTAATTTGTATTATTTATGTAATATGTTTGATATATTTAGATATTTCCTTTTAAATACTTAAGTGGAGTTCTAAATATGGAAAGAAAATCCTTACTTGGATTTTTCTTAGATAAAACATGGTATAAGAAAAATAACAATCTATATATATATAAAATCCCAGTGACTGGAACAGCAGAACAACCAGAACAACCAGTGGCTATGAAGTGCACTGCGGCAGCCAACCAGTGTGATCTGGGTCCTGATCAGCCCAGCCGGCTCAGCCCCCGATCAGCCCCCAACACCCCTATCAGGGGCGGGGCCAGCTGGCCAACCGCCCACCCACCACCAGCCCAGCCCAATGGGCCCAAAATCGGTGCTGGCCAGCCAGATACCACCCTGCATGAATTCGTGCACTGGGTCTCTAGTTTAAATATAAAATATGATTATTTGTGATGTCAAATTTGTGGTAGTATTTTCATTATTAATGTTAGCAAGTTGTTAGGATGTTATTACACTTATACTTTTGTTTGTATACTTCTTTCTCTTGGATTTGTATGTATATTTTATTGTTTTTCTCCTTGTGTTTTTTATTTTTTTATTTTATTTTTATTTATATATTGTCTAAAGTTTTACATATGTCTCCTTTTTCCTCGATTGACCCTCCCCCCCCCCCACCACAGACTGCGAGAGGGCACAGGCCGGGCTGGGGGACCCCCCTCTCCCCCCACCCCCCGAGTGCACAAATTTTTGTGCACTGGGCCTCTAGTATATATATAAAATCCCAGTGACTGGAACAGCAGAACAACCAGAACAACCAGTGGCTATGAAGTGCACTGCGGCAGCCAACCAATGTGATCTGGGTCCTGATCAGCCCGGCCAGCTCAGCCCCCGATCAGCCCCCAACACTCCTATCAGAAGCGGGGCCAGCTGGCCAACCGCCCACCCACCACCAGCCCAGCCCAATGGGCCCAAAATAGGTGCCAGCCAGCCAGATACCACCCTGCATGAATTCGTGCACTGGGTCTCTAGTTTAAATATAAAATATGATTATTTGTGATGTCAAATTTGTGGTAGTATTTTCATTATTAATGTTAGCAAGTTGTTAGGATGTTATTACACTTATACTTTTGTTTGTATACTTCTTTCTCTTGGATTTGTATGTATATTTTATTGTTTTTCTCCTTGTGTTTTTTATTTTTTTATTTTATTTTTATTTATATATTGTCTAAAGTTTTACATATGTCTCCTTTTTCCTCGATTGACCCTCCCCCCCCCCCACCA
>NW_005367587.1:6488373-6490562 GCF_000412655.1 Myotis brandtii
TCGTACGCCAATTACCATGTTTCTCTTTTATTAGTGTAGATAGATTAGGTCATCTGGGCTGAGCCCCAAAATGTTGCCAACACTAAGGAACAGGGAGTCAGAAATTTTAAAGGACTCTAAATGGCCTTTTTCTGGGTGGAGAATTCTTTGGGTAGGTCTAGATCCTGGGAAGGTCGGATGGGAAGGATAATGGTCTTAGCAAGTGGAATGTGGTCTACAGGAAAGGGAATGTGGGTTATGAAATGGTTTAAAGCAGTGATCACCAACCTTTCGAATCTCACGGACCACCCTTGGTCTGCAGACCACTGGTTGGCGACCACTGCTTCAAAGGTTTCCTTAAACCAGTGGTCACCAATCTTTCAGACCTCACGGGCCACCAGTGGTCTGTGGACCATCGGTTGACGTCTGCTGGTCTAAAGGTCAGTTCTGAGGGGAGGAGGGTATCTATTCAAATATTTAATCAGACCTAACATGGAGGTTTTATTACTGTTTCAATTTTCTTACTATTGATCGGTCCATTTAAGTTTTCCAGTCCTTCATTGTTCAGTCTAGTAAGGTTATCAATTTCTAACAATTTGTTAATTTCTCCTAGATTATTGAATTCAGCCTATAATACTATTGTTGTATATTTATTTGTATTTCTGTGGTATCTGTTGTTGAAGGGGAGCATAAGACATTTTTGGGGGGCTAGCAATCTGATTTGCAGTGTCTTTGTCTAGTTTTGGTATCAGGGTAATGTTGGCCTCCTAAAATGAGTTAGGAAGTATTCCCTCTTCTTTGAATGTTTGGTGGAATTCACCAGTGAAGCCATATGATCCTGGACTTTTGTTTTGATGGAGCATTAGAGTCGTCGAAGGAGGAATACATAAGGCCAAAGTGCTAAGGGATTATAAATTTACTAGTGGCCCGGTGCCCGGATTCATGCACATTGAAAGGAAATTAATTAGAGTATTTTAATATCGCTATTTGCCCTTTCTCTATAATAAAGTGTCAACCAAATTCTCGATTGACAATTACAGATTGAAACACACACGTGCGATTGGCGTGAGAGCTTACCTAAATACTTCCAATTTACAAGGGCCATACACCAAGGATGTAACAGGTTAACTAGAGGGAGGTCACTGGTGCCATCCAGGATGGACATTAGATACAATCTAAGTTAACCATCTAACTGACTCGAGCGGGGCTGTGCGAGTCCACTACAGAAGCTTGGTAGTTAGGAAACAAGAAACTCAGAAATATATAAGGAGAAAATCTCATTGTCTAGGTGGTTCAGGATCTGGATCTTTGAGTCCCCTGAACTAGCAGTGTGGCTTTGAATAAAGGCTTACTTTCCTGAACCTCTGAGTATACAATTGTCCCTTCTTCCGAGCCTATGCCAGAACATTGTAACTTCTGTTTTTTTCTTAGTGAGCCTAGACAGAGGCTTGTCAATTTTATTTTTTCAAAGAACCAGCTGTTTGTTTCATTAATTTTTCCTATTGTCTTTTTCTTCTTTAATTCTGCTCTAATTTTTATTATTTCCTTTGTTGTCTAATTCTTTAAGGTGAAATGGTAGATTATTTGAGATTTTTGTTTTTTATCATATGTCTGTAATACTATAAAATTCCATCCTAGTACTGCTTAAGCCATATCCACAATATACACTATTGTGGAGTAGAAACCAAGATGGTGGCATAGGTAAACACCTGAAATTGCTGCTTCGCACAACCACTTCAAAACTATAACTAAAAGACAAAACAGACATCATCCAGAACCATAGGAAGGCTGGCTGAGTAGAAATTCTACAACTAGAAGGAAAGAGAAAAGCACACTGAGACTCAGAGGAGGTGTGGAAGTAAAGTGCAGAGGTAAGGAGGCAAATGCGGAAAGGGCTGGCAACTGAGGACACGATTGTCTTTTTCAATCGGGAGGGATTCACAAGCTCCCGACGGCTCTGAACTCCAGTTCCGAGAGAGTCTCTGGGGACCCAGACTCATACTGGGAAAAACTGGACTGTCTGGCATCGGGCAGAACTTGAGGGCGGCTTTCTCTCAGAGGTGCTTGCAGCGATTACCACGGGACACTGAGACCCGGGGCCTCTTAGGGCAGGGCTGAGGATCAGCCATAGCTGTTTGCTCTGCCCTGTTGATTCCCTGAGACCCTGCCCCACCCAAGCTGTGTGCAGAGGCTTTTGCATATGAATGGGC
>NW_005367587.1:6492209-6499529 GCF_000412655.1 Myotis brandtii
GGTGGGGTGGGAACTGGGTGGAGGGGAGCTATGGGGGGGAAAAAGAGGAACAACTGTAATAATCTGAACAATAAAGATTTAATTAAAAAAATATTCTATTGTGTTGTCATTTTCATTTGTCTCTATGTATTTTTTTATTTATTTTTTGACCCAGCAGTTGTTCAATAGTATGTTGTTTTATTTCCACTTAGTTGTGGTTCTTCCTGTAGTTAATTTCTGTTTCCTACTGTTGTGGTGAGAAAATATGCTTGCTGTTATTTTAATCTTCTTAAATTTATTAAGGCTAGTTTTGTGCCCCAACATGAGAGAGATTTGTCTTCTGGGATTATGTAATCTCGGGCTTGAGAGGAACCAGAAGCATTTTCAAAATGACCAGTTTCCAGGGCTTGCATTGGCTCCACCCTCCTAACCAGTGATCTTTTGCCTGACTGACAGGCCTCTATAGTCCAGCACCTCCCCCTGCACACGTTCTTATCTTCCCCCTCCCCGCAACACACAATGCAGTATCTGAGCGGGGAAGGGAGGGTGTTAATCTAGAGCAGTGGTCGGCAAACTCATTAGTCAACAGAGCCAAATATCAACAGTACAACGATTGAAATTTCTTTTGAGAGCCAAATTTTTTAAACTTAAACTATATAGGTAGGTTCATTGTTATTAACTTAATTAGGGTACTCCTAAGGCTTAGGAAGAGCCATACTCAAGGGGCCAAAGAGTCGCATGTGGTTTGAGAGCCGCAGTTTGCCAACCAAGGTTCTATCTAGAGGGACAATGCTGTGATTCCCTAGGGTGTGAAGCTGTAGTTTCCTGGTGAAACAAACAGGCCTTTGCTTCCCAGCTGAGTGTGCTCAACAATGTCTGCCCTTTTGTTTCCTTTCCCATCAATAATTAGCTAACTCTGGTAACATTTTTAGCTGAGATGGGTCTTTTAAAGATAGTATATAGTTACATCTTGTTTTTTAATACATCCCACTACTACGTGCCTTTTGATTGGTGAATTCAGTCCATTTACATTTAGGGCGATTATTAATACATGAAGACTTATCACAGCCATCTTATCTCTCTCTCTCTCTCTCTTTTTTTTTTAATTTCTGGTTGCTATGTATCTCCACTGTTTGTTTTTTCCCTTGTGTTTTTGTCTGCTATTTTAGTTTGGTGGTAGTCTATCATTTTTTCCTCCATTTCTTTTATGTTATGTGTCTTTGTTCTAGATTTGTTTTGTTCTAAATTTGTTTTGTGGTTACCATTAGTTTTATGTAACAGAAAGTTTATACATACAATACTCCTTTTTCATCTGAATGTACTTTATCTCCAGTCACCTGTGCAAATTCAGTCCTTTTCTACTCCTTTTAGGTTTTTGTTATCACAAATTATCCCTTTTTGTGATGTGTGTTCATTTCCAAATTGTAGAAGCTATAGTATTTTTTAAATGCTTTCACTCCCTTTAACCTTTATGTTATAATTGTTTAATACTCTATTCTGAAATAGAGTTGCAATTTCCTGCTTTATCATACAGTTTTGTATTCTTTTGTTGTTTCAAATAAAAAGAGCTGCTTTCTGCATTTTTTGTAATGCAGGTCTTGTGGTGGTAAATTTTCTCAGCCTTTATTTCTCCTTCATATCTAAAGCATCACTTTGCTGGGTATTATTATTATTGACTATTGATTTCTCTCTTTAAATACTGACATATTTGATTTCACTTTTTCCTAGCTTGTAAGGTTTCTGCTGAAAAATTCAATGATAATCCATTGGGGTTTCCTTCATAGGTTACAGTCACGCCTCCTCACCCACACGGTTGCCTTGAGAATTCTTTGTCATTAACTTTTGACAGTTATATGTCTTGGAGAAGGTAAGGTCTCTTTGCATTCAGGTAATTAGGTGTTCTGTGAGCTTCTTGGATTCAAGGTTCCAGCTCTTTCCAGTGGTTTAGGAAGTTCTTGTCAATTATTTGTTTGAATAGGCTCTCTGTTCCCCTTTTCTTTGGTATACCCTTTCTTATATTGCTCTTTCTAATGGAGTCAGTGCTGCGCTATCTGAGGTGTCCCAGCTGCCTCCACCAGCCTCTGCCATAATGAGTGGGGAAAGAGGTGGGTTCACATGCTGCAGCTTTGTTTTTTCCACTGGGATCAGCTGCAGTGTGCATTGGCAGCTTGGCTGAAGTTTTCTGTCCCTCCAGCCCTCTCCAGGCTTCTGAGTGAGGGCCACAACTCAATACCTCCAGTGCTACCTCATCACCTGGTGCCAGGTGAGTGATGGGAGACAGGTTTGTCTGTCTGCGTTTTTTTTTCCTCTGGTAATGGCAGCTGCCAGATCTGTTAACCACAATGTGTACTAGCCACTCAGGCAGAATGCTGCCTCTGCCCCTCCCTGGGCTGCTGAGTGAGTGAGGGCTTCCCCCTGACCCTTCATTGCTACTGCATCAGCTGGGGCCATGGTGAATCCAGGACTGTATCTGTAGCACCCAACTTTATCCTTTCTCCCTGCTTACTTCAACACACCCACCTTTAGATGTCTCAGTGTGCGGATCTCTCAGATGTGTTTGTGTGTTGAGCATGGAATCATTTGTTGAATTATAGTTGTCCAACTTGTTGCTACTACCTCAAGGGGAGAAACCTAGAGGTCTTACTCTACCATAATGCTGACATTACTCCAGTATTTTTATTTTTAACTAGAGGCCCGGTGCACAAATTCGTGCATGGGTGGGGTCCGGCCAGCCTGCCCCAATGGGGGCTGATAGGGCTGGGCTGGCAGCGGGGAGGGGCCGCGGGTGGTTGGCCGGCTGCGGCCCTGCCTCCAATCAGAGTGGGGGCATTGATCAGGGTTGGGGCCTGCTAGGGAGGGTGGGGGCACCCACGATCGGGCCAGTTGGCTGGCCACAGTGCATGTCATAGTGACCGGTCGTTCCGGTCACTTGACTTTTATATATATATATTTGCAGATAAAAAAATAATTATTTTGGTTAGTATCATACATTTTAGTTGCCTAATTTTTTTCCCTGTCAGTATTACATTTGGGAACTCTATCACACCTGTAAGCAGAAGTAATTAACTATATTTATACTTTTTGTGTTAAAAGATATTAAGCTGCTATAATATGTAATATATATATAATATCTCAATCCTAATTTGGTGTGGAAGTATATTAACAAATTTCTGATTTATTGTTCCTAAAGGTCCTGTGAATTAGATAAGCCTCGTATTATAATTCTCATTATAAAGTAAATAAACAAGCATGGCAAGAGTCATTAATTGTTCTCAAAGTCAAATAACCTATACAATGTTAAGATGGAATCTTTTGACTTTTATAACACTTTTTCAAAGTTTCCAAAACCTGTCTTACTAGAAGATGTAAAAGAACTCTGTGTAACATAGCAAAACATCTAGTATCCTGGAACTTTTAATTTGTTGTGAGGAAGGCAGTGAGATGGGAGTGGAAAGAACTAGATTCAGAGTAAGCAGATGACTTGCCAACCAGATTCAATCTAAGCAATAAAACAACATGTAACTTATATAAAATGAGCAAAACAGCACCCATACATTTAGTGTATATTTAATGTAAGAAGCAACAAACACAGATTTATAATTGTTCAGCTAGAAAGCATGATGTAAATTGAGAAAAAAGAAAAGTTATTGTATGCTAATGGTTGAAGTGATCAAAAAGACTGCTTAGGAGAACAGTTTTAATTTCACAGGAAATTTATCAAATGGTCCTTGTCTATTAATAAACGGGACAAAATGAGGAGCAAAAGAAATGAGAAAATTTTAATGTTTGTAAATGAAAGTTATATCTACAAAGTGTGAAAACTTTAGAGATATGAATTTTATGTTATATTTTGTGTTAAAATGCCATTGGTTTAAAGAGATCAACCAGTGAACTTGTTTGCATAACCCAGTGGTCAGAAAACTGTGGCCCCTTGAGTGTGGCTCTTCCACAAAATACCACATGTGGGCGCGCACGTACAGTGCGATTGAAACTTCGTGGCCACACTCAAGGGGCCAAAGAGCCGCATGTGGCTCGCGAGCCGCAGTTTGCCGACCACTGGTATAACCCATGGACATAGGGCCTGGGGGGAAGGCTGAAAGAGGTTAATGGGGGAAAACAGAGGACCTATGTAATAACTTTCAACAATAAAGATTATATATATATGTATATATATATACATATATATATGTGTATATATTTCTCTCTCTCTCCTTGGTTTAAAAAGAGAACTAATTTGGAATTTTCCCAATTGTGTACCAAAAAGATGACACATCATTCTTCTGTAAAAATACAAGACAAAGTAGTTAAAGAGCTGATTGGGTAATCACTACTTACATGACAAAATGTGGGTACAGCTCATTCCTATGTTTTGTCGTGGTCACTTATAAATTTACTTATAATAATATTGATCAATTCTATTTTTGTGTGGAAAATTATACAAGGTCAACCCATCCTTTGTCAAGGCATAATATCCTTCTGGACTGCTCCAGTCACTGCCCAACATCTCCAGCACGACAGCTTTACTTTCCAGTAATCTTATTTTTAATTCAAATGTAAAAATAATAATACTTAGTGTGATACATTCTAGTTGCATTTTTCTTTTTCTCTCAGAGTTGCATTTGGGAACTGCAATGGGTTGGCTGTGGTGGATTTTATACAGAAGACAGTACTGTTAAGCACGGGGACCATTGACCTATATAGATCAAGTGACTTATACCAACGACAACCACGGTCTCCTCGAAAAAACAAGCAGTTCATTGCAGGTAGGAGATAGAAAACAAGATGTTTACAAACTTGATTAAGTTCATCTGTTTTTCTTGCCTTTAGATTTCTTATCTTTCTTCTGTGATGCTGTTAAAATGCATGGCAACATAAAGTGAACATAATTTACGATACCATGTAAGAAAAGTTAGACAGAAACATAGAATCTTTGAAAGGGTAAATGAGATATTTAAAGTTAGGAAGCATCTCAAGTTTCTTAGGTTGAAGTCCTAGAAAATAAGTTGTTAAATATGAAAATGATATGAAAATCAGGCTTTCTAGTTGAAAAAACTGGTTTCAATTGTGTTAAAGAGGATAATTTTCTCCTAGTATATCTGGCCCCTTTAAAAATACAATTGTTAGTTAAAAGTAGTTACTTACTTCTTTTTTAAAATTAACTCCATATTTTAGCTGTTATTTTTCTTATTGGGTGATGACTTTCTAGGAGGTATTTTAACAAATGAAATAAACATTATTAATTAACATTTAAAATTCTACAAAAGATGACAGTTTTTTAACAGGATCAAAAAGTATAAAAGAAAAATACACATGGTTAATTAGGATTTAAGGAAAATACTTTCTGTATAATGCCAGATCATCCAAAGTTTTACTGAAATTTCAGTATATGTCCAAATAGTTGGCTTTGTAAACATTGTCAAACTTTTGTATATTTTCTGTCCACTGACATCATTCGGTTAAAAAATTAATTGGGCTAAAAGGCACACAGATGGAAATGTTTAGCCTATATAATAATGGATATGCTAATTAGCCCGGACACCTTAGCAGTCATGACCAGTCAGGTGCTGCGCTGCCCGGGAGCGGCCTGGTGAAAGTGGCCACTGGCGGGGGCGCTGCCCAGCCCTGAGGCCACCGGGCCAGGGTTGCGAACAGGCAAGTCACGCAGCCTGGCCTGGGAGTGGTAACCCCCCCACCCCCCAGCAGTGGCCACCTGTGGAGGCGTGAGCAGACATGCTGCACCCGGCCTGGAGGCCACTAGGCTGAAAGAGTCACTGGAGACTTTGGTCAAATTCAGTAGTTAAAATCACTATGCTCTGTGAGAGCTGACATCCTCAAACACTCAGGACCCTCAATCATACAAATTAATAGGAAACAATTGCATAATGCTTTGACCTAATTGTACGCACTTTAGTATCGTTTACAAATTATTCTACATCCTTCAAGTAAATTCAGCAGCTGGCTGAGGAGAGCCTGCGCTGAGGAGGCCCTCCTATCTTGAGTTTGTGGTTTCCAAGGAAACAGCCAGAAGGGATGATAAACCCTCAGCCCGTGCCTATCTAAGTAGCGGCAAGCCGAGGCTTGGTTTAAATCGAGCCTTTCCAGCCGTGCATGACCCCAACCCTCCCTGGATCAAGCAGGTTCCTGTGGAGTGCAATCTCCACGCAATACAACGGGGCCCCAGTTTCGTCCCTGGTGATCTCATGCGCGCATTAGCTCGGGGCAGCCGGGAAGAAACCCTCAGCCCGTGCCTATCTAAGTAGCGGCAAGCGGAGGCTTGGTTTAAATCGAGCCTTTCCAGCCGTGCATGACCCCAACCCTCCCTGAATCAAGCAGGTTCCTGTGGAGTGCAATCTCCACGCAATACAACGGGGCCCCAGTTTCGTCCCTGGTGATCTCATGCGCGCATTAGCTCGGGGCAGCCGGGAAGGAAGGGAAAAGGCATCACACGGGGCAGGTCGGGTGAGCAAGCAGAAGGAAACCATGTCTGGCGGACACTCCCCTGCCACCCCCTTCAACGTGTAAGAAGAATCAAATAAACCAACACAAACACCCCTCCCCCGCCCCGGAGAGATCCTGGACTGCGGGGCATCCCGCCCAGGCATTGCGTACCTGCTTCCCACCCACGTTATTCAAATGGACGGGTTAGGGCGTTAAGGGGAGGAGGATGAGCCTCCCAGGAAGGGGATTCCCTGGAACCACACCCCTGCCCTCCCTCTGGACCTGAGGGAGCCCAGAGCCTGACCCCGCCCCCAGCAGATTTGCATACCCCAGACCCTCCCATACTTTCAGGCACTGGGCATTCCCATGTCTTGCCTGCCTCCCAGCCACTGACCCTCACTGTCTCCTACCCCGGAAACACTCTGTTCTCCCCAACTTTTGGTCTTTATAGCCTAAATGCATGGTGGGTTTAGTTGCTTCTCCATGGATTTTATTTGATAAAAACCCAGCAAAGTCGCTTAGCAACTGAGCTGCTCAGACTTCATTAGGGACAACGAATGACACACCTTACTTGGCTTTGATAGCAAAGCAATTTTATTCTTTTATTTTTTTAAATAGATTTTTATTGATTTCAGAGAGGAAGGGAGAGGGAAAGAGATAGAAACATCAGTGATGAGAGGGAATCATTGATCAGCTGCCTCCTGCACAGGTCCTACTGGGGATCCAGCCCGCAACCCAGGCATGTGCCCTCAACCAGAATCCAACCTGGGACCCTTCAGTCCTCAGGCTGAAGCTCTAGCCACTGAGCAAAACCAGCTAGGACAAGCAATCCTATTCTTAAAGACTTGATTTTTGTCATAAACAAGTGGATTTGAATCATATTAAACCAATATACATTTTTTT
>NW_005367587.1:6499605-6507323 GCF_000412655.1 Myotis brandtii
CCGGAATTGAACCGGGACCCTTCAGTCCGTAGGCCGACGCTCTATCCACTGAGCCAAACTGGTTACGGCCCAATATACATTTTTTAATGAAATGTCTCTTCATTTCTACTAATGCTATTCTACCTTAAAGCTTATGTTGTATAATCTATACTAATAAAAGGGAATATGGTAATTAGACCAGACGTCTTCCAGACATCCATCCGGATGTCCTTCCACACAAAGCCACAGTGGTGGGGGCCGAGGCAGCAGTGGTTAGGGGTGACCAGGCCAGCAGGCAGGTGAGCAGTTAGGAGTCAGCAGTCCCAGGTTGCAAGAGTGATGTCCAACCGGCAATCAAACATCCCCCAAGGGGTCTTGGATTGGAGAGGGTGCAGCCGGGCTGAGGGACCCCACCCCCCCATGCACGAATTTTGTGCATCGGGCCTCTAATAGTATTATATCAGTAGACAGAAAATATACAGTTTCTTTACATTTTAGATAGTTTTTTTAAAAATGTTTTAATCAATTGAAGACTATGGAAGGCTTTAATAAATATACTCATACAAGAATATTTTAAAATAAAAACAGTGCATGATGGTAGTTGTTATGTTCTAAATTTAACATCTAAATGTGATACTGAAGACTTAAGTTTTCTTTTAGACTAATAAAAAAAGTACTTGATATACTGAATCTCTGTTTATTGTAAACCTCAATCCTCTTCAAAATGCAAGTTTGACCCTTTTCAGGAACACAGAAATTCTCTTTTAGAACCTGGTTTTTGTTAGAAATCTCAACTTTTAACAATATTTTAGGAATGCTAGAAATTTCAAATTTAATAGGTTCTGTCTCAACCACTACTTGATTTTGAAAATAAGACAGAATAAGAAAAATTGTGTGTGCAGGTATCATAAAATTCCCTCATGATTGGGAAAAAGAGGGTTGACTTTTGAAAGTTTAAGAACTTAAGGGCAGAAAGAAGTTAGAAGATAGTAGGCACTGTTTGCATACAGAAAGCACCAATTCAATCAAAAGCTTTGGATTCTCTGGCAGTATCTAAGTTATTGCTGGATATACACAGTGGGATAACAAATAATACAACTGTTGCTTAATTTAATCTTGTTGAGCATTAACATTTATGATTAGATCTTACAATTTTGATGACTTTAAAATTAGGAAAAACTGTAATGAAGTCATAAATTTCATATTTAGTGTATAAAATGAGTACTCACTTTGTTATATAAATAAAATATTAAAGACTAAAGTCCCTAAGCTTTATTTTTAATGCAGAAAATTAAAGATAACCATTGTGATATTTATGAGGTAACATATTATTTGCAAACCAAATAAGTTTACTACATAAAGAACATAAGATAAATATCTTATAAAAATAGATGGCATATTTGATTAAATAAAATTACTACAGCATTCTCATCATTCATCTATCACATTTTACTTTCTAATTGACTTATTTTTTTAATATCTTCTTTCTAATTTGATTACCTAAACTTGCTGCAATTTCTTCATCTTGGCTGTTCTAGATTCTGGTATGATATCACTTCCTTTCACTTTAGACTATTTCTCTCTCTTTCCCCTGCCTGCTGCTGATGCTGGTGTTCTGGCATGTTCCAAAGACAACTTTTGCATGCGTGGCCTGTCTAACTTTTATCCTGATTTAACGAAACGGATCCGTACTTCCTATCGGAGTAAGTTCTATTACAGTTAGGCAAATAGCATTTTAAGTCATAATGCTTGCATTAAATCCGTACATCTGTGCTCAGTAATGTGTTTTTTAAAACACATTCAGCATGCATGCAAATTTTTGTTTTGTTATGGAAGTGCAGCCTGATTATTTTAATAAAAATTATTTAAAAATTTCAAATAGTTATTGTCATGACCCAATTACTCATATCCATTGTTTTAGTGTTTATTTCAAACCATGCAGACCACATCCTATTTGTCCAAGAGTCACTTGTCTTTTGTTTTATTGTTTTTTATCAATAAAAAACCTGATATACCAGTATCAATAATAATTGAATATTATTTTAGAAACCTTGTGCCTTTGACCATTTTATAAAATTATTCTAACCAAGGCCACAGTATTTCCTTTTTGTAAGTAATTAGATTTCTTAGAGATAGCTATGTATTCCTAATTTCTGATGGTTTAAAATAGAATACACAAACATTTCTATAGTGATTCATGTACCAAACACTGTGAAGTTGGTGAGTTAAGGTCACAAATAAAAGAGTCAGTACTATTATTTATCATGGTAACAAATGCAAATCTGAAGATGGTAGAGTAAGCAATTCTAAAAAATGATACAGAAAAAGAGGGGAGTGAGGATATGCTTAGAGGTGCAAATGATACTAGTGATGTTATAGGTGAATATTTATTGACATAAGATGTTTAGGATAGTAAATCAATGTTATGTTTAAAAGCATGTTCCTTAACAATATATAAAAGATGGCTTCATTTGTATAAAATGTACAGACACATGTATGTTGTTTTTATTTTTAATTTCTTCAGACCTCACCAGCTTGTAGATACTAATGGAATCACATCACTTATAAAAAACTAAACCTTTGTTGTTTCTCTAGCTAAAGGATGTCTGTCTCTGTGAAGTCCTTGAAATTTTTCTGGAAGCAAGAAATTATTTTTGCTAATAATTATTTTCTAGTTTTCTACTCTAGCAGAGCACCCCCTTTTGGGGTGCTTCTCACTGCCTCTGCTCCTGGTGTCTTGTGACTAGAATACTGATATCTATGTTGGCTTCTGTTGCTTTCTGTTATACCAATTCCTTTATTTAAATGCCTCCAGTATACAGGCTTGTATACAGTAGTATCTGAACCATTTAGTTGTATGTTTACTTACTTCATATCCTCTACACCCAGCACAATTATGAGCTCAGTAAGTAAATGCTGAAAGTAGCAAGATAGAGAATGACAACAGGCTCTTTCTGCTCACCTGAAGAAGGGTCAGGGGATTTTTCAAATTTGACAAATGAGAGCAGAAATAGCTTCTGTAGTACTGGGTTCACTGGAATTTTGCAAAAGAAATCAGAGTTTTTTAAAAACAAATTTTAAGGGGTGAAGACAGAAGTAAAATCAAGTTCTTACAAGGCCCTAAAGAGATCCTCCAAGTCTCCCTTAGTAGGCTTCATAGGGACTGAGACAAGCCCTGAGATTTGAAAGCATATTTCTTAAAATCTTCTCTTGATAATCCACATCATATATTTTGATAAGAGACTGATTCTATAATGTATATCCTGGAATTGCTTTTAAAAATAAGTTTTAAATTTAACTATTAGACCTGGTTACATTTCTACAGTTTTATTTTATTATAATAGGGAGAGTGTACAGTCTTTCATGAATTGTTTCCTAGCTTTCAGAAAAGCATATCTTGATTACTTTCCCCTATTTGGGGAAACTTAACCCAGTTCTATTGAGTGTCTTTTATGTTCTGGGATTGTGCTTGGCAATTTGGGTGTTATATTATTTAATGGTCATTATAACCCTTTCAGGAAGATAGATATTTATTAGTAGGTTCCTTTACAGATGAGAAAATTTAAGTTAAAAGAGATTAAATTAATTTCTCATAGTTACACAGAATAAGTGAGAACAAACTAAGACCTGTCTAATGCAAAAGTGACTTTATATCCTGTGTCTCTTCAAGTTTCAAAAACAATGTAAACAAATTTCATTATTCTATAATCAGAAACTACTTTTTTTAAGTAGTTGATAAAGTCACATATAAAATATGAAACAATTTAAAATTATTTCTTCCCAAAGAGAATGGACAAGATGTTATCAGAAATCCATTTTTACATTTTATTATGTCAATTTTGTTCTCAAAGTGATACCATATTCTATTTTGAACCTTATATTTTTCATTTTGAGAAACATCTCAATTGCAATCTTTTCCTGGATTCTTTCACTGGTCATCTTGTAACAACATAGGTTAGGCTCCAAGGAGCCGACTTCCCTAAATCTTTATAAAGGAAACCTGTACTTTACAAATTATGATTTGTAGAAGCAATGAAATGCTTTAGAAAGAACAACAGATATAGGATCAAAATGTTTATATCCATTTCTGCCTTTTCTACTATTACCTGCTCATTACATTTTTTAAGCAAGTCATTTAACAGCTTTGAGATTTTTTTAAATTATAAAGTAAAAAGAATAATGCCTACCCCCCTTAGAGACTTTTAGAACTTTTTTTGGTTGATGTTTGTAAAAGGACTTCTATAAATATTAGACGTTGTTACCATAATAGAAAATGAACCAAGCCACAAAGAAGTTAAATATATGAAGATTTTGAAAAGTCTCAGGCCTGTATATATTTTCCTTCTTTCACTGAATGGTTTTTTTTCAGTGTGTGGGGAATGATAAAGAAATAATAATAATAAAAAAAGAAGGAATACCTCAAGAAAGAACCAATAAAAATGGTAACTTAAAAATTTTATTCATTCTGTAGATACACTGTAATAATTGAAAAAAAAAGTAGCAGTGCTATGAAAGAGGAAAATGAGTGTCAGGGAAGGAAGGCCTATCTGAGGGTGAAACATCTAAGTGATGGCGAACCTATGACACACATGTCAGAGGTGACACGCGAACTCATTTTTTTGGTTGATTTTTCTTTGTTAAATGGCATTTAAATATATAAAATAAATATCAAAAATATAAGTCTTTGTTTTACTATGGTTGCAAATATCAAAAAATTTCTATATGTGACACGGCACCAGAGTTAAGTTAGGGTTTTCCAAAATGCTGACACCTGCAACCACACCTGATTACTGCCCTAAGAGAGTTTCTAGATTACAGCAGAGGGAGGAGATCCAGGATAAAAGCAGTGAACTCCCTGAATTGAAGAGATGGGGATGAAAAAAACAGGAAAACCAAAGCAGCTACAGTTCACAAGGAGAGGATTTCAGAGATCTACAGTTTCCTCCTCAAACAAAATATAGATTAACAGGTACATATGATGAAACTAACCAGGGACAGGTAAAGACCTGTGTCAACAAATATGAGGAAATAGTGTTCAACACTGAAACAAAGGCAACAGTGCCTATTCCTACCAGCCAGACTAGAAAACATTATAATTCCTATCTACTTCTAGTTAACATTATACTGGAGATTCTAGCCAATGTAGTCAGGCAAGAAAATATATGAGTTATCTTAATAAATGAAAGATTGGAAAAGAAGTTAAAGTCTTTTTTCATAGACAACATAATCTATGAAGAAAATGTAATGAAGGATACAAAAAAAGCTATTAGGACTAATAAGTGAGTTTAAGCAAGTCATTTAATGAGCAGATAAGTGAGTTTATAACAAAATGTATGAATTTAAGGTCAGTAAATGAAAATCAATTTTATTTCATTCTACCCACAACAAAAGTCTGATATTTAAAATTTAAAATACCATTTATAATGGCATCAAAATAGAAAACACTTTGTCATAAATTAGACAACAGATGTGAAAGACCCATCCATACATTGAAAACCAGAAATCATTGCTGAGAAATGTTTAAAAAGGCCTAAAAAAAATGAAGAATGCCATGTTTATGGTTCAAAGACTTAATAGTACTAAGATGTCAATTCTCTCCCAATTGATCTGTATGTCAATACAATCCCAATAAAAAAGGTTCAGACTTTTAATAGAAATTGAAAAACTGATTCTAAAGTCCATACAGAAATGTGAGGGATTCAGAATAGCTAAAACAGCTTTAAAAAAAGAACAGTGTTGGGACATGGGGCCAAGATGGTGGTGAAGGAGGACCTGAGCTCACCCCCTGCTAAGAACCATTGGATATTTGGAGCAATTTCTCCTGAGAGTAAACTGAGGGCCAATTGAACAGCTACTATACAACAAACAAGAGACCACATAAAGAAGGCTGGGAAACCATGAATGGTCTCTGGGAGCTGAGGGAACTCTCCAAGACCATAGGAACCAATAAGCACCATTATTTACATTTTCTCTGCATGTGGACAGCAAGCAGGAGCTCCATCCAGATTCTCGGGCTGATTTGCAGGGCTGCTGCAGTGCATCTCCAGCAACCCCTTCTGGACTACCTCCAGCAGGAAAAGGAGGGTATTATAATGCACACACATGGAGCCCTCCACTCTGAGATTGACCTAGCAGGTGTGGCAGGGGGCTGCTTTGTGCATCCACTGGGATGTGCACCCAAGATTCTTTCACCCGGAGACAGTGTGAAACTAGCAAAGTGCTCTAGTGCCCCCATGCATGTAGGCTTGCCCCAAGAGAAGATGCAGAACTAGTAAAGTGCTATGGTGCATACACACAGGGCTGCCCAATCAAGAGTAAATATGGAACTAGAGGAGTGCTTCTGTGAGTGAATGCAGGGCTGCCCCACCTGGAGATAATATGGAACTGGTGTAGCACAACTACACAAGCACATTGGACTGTCCTGCCTGGAGAAAGTGCAGAACCAGCAAAGTGCTATGGTACATGCAGACAGGGCTACCCCACCAGTCCAAACTTGGGTAACAGACAATTAAAACAATAGTGCATGCTGCCCACACACCAGTCAACACAACCCAGATCAGAAGAGCAAGGAACCATGCACATGTCAGGCTGCCCTACCCAGAGTTCTTTCTGGCTATAGGCAGCCAGAACAATGAGGAGTTACTACACACATGTGTACACCAGACCGCTCCACAGGAAGCTACTCCTTCTGGCCAGGTGGCACACCAGTCACCACACACACTACCTTGATGACTAAAATCATCTGGTGCACAGTCTATACAGAGGCCACTTTTTCAACATTGATAGAGATAGCTATTTTATCCAAATCAAAGGAACAAACAGGAAGTCAAAAAATGGGAAGACTGACACAAATGAAGGAATAAGAAAAAATCCTGGAGAAAAACCCTAATGAAACAGAGATAACTGATTTGCCTGATAAAGAATTCAAAGAACTCCCCATAAGGAATGCTCAACAAAATTGAAAATAGAAGGACTCAGGACTTCAAAAAAGAGAAAAATATAATAACCAATCAGAGTGGAATAATACAATAGCTGAAATGAAAACTACAGTAGAAGGAATCAAAAGCCAAGTATCCTATATAATAAAAGCCTGATATGCAAACTGACCGAACGGTGGAACAACCAGTCACTATGATGTGCACTGACCACCAGGAGGCAAATGCTCAATGCAGGAGCTGCCCCCAGCCTGCAGGCTCTGACCAGCGGTGGTGGCGGGGGGCAGGGATGGTGAGCGGGCAGCGTCAGGCCAGCCAAGGCAGGTGCAAGTGGGGGCCCCAATCGTCCTGCTGGTTGCCCCACAGAGGGAGGCAACTGGCGGCGACGGTGGGGGACAGGGCCGGCGAGCGGGCAGCACCAGGCCAGCCAAAGCGGGTGCCAGTGGGGCCCACCGATCACCCTGCAGAGGGAGGCAACTGGCAGCAGTGGTGGGGGGCAGGGCTGGCAAGCAGGCAGTGCCAGGCCAGCCAATGCAGGTGCTAGCAGGGGCCCCCTGTGGAAATCACCCAGTCAGAACATTAACATGAAAATATAATTTTAAAAACAAAATAAGCATCATTTTGGGAGCAATATCAATAACATTCACATGATAGAGATTTTAGAAGAAGAGTGTAAAGAGGGGAGAAAGTATATTTGAAGATATAATGGATGATAACTTTTCTAATCTGGGGAAAGAAACAGACATTCAGCCCATGAAGCGCAGACAGTTCCAAACAAATGAACTCAAAGAAGCCCACACAGAC
>NW_005367587.1:6507647-6532252 GCF_000412655.1 Myotis brandtii
TTGCAGGTAAAGGCAATTATATAAGAAATCCAGGGTTCAATCACTTAAAAACCTAATATAAAAGTTAAAAGATAAAAATAAATTAATTATAACTACAATAAATAGTAATGGATACACAAAGATATAAAATACAGTGTCAAAAACAAAGTGAGGAGGGGAAGTAAAACTGTAGTTCTTTTAGGATACATTTGATATAAACACCTATCAATTATATAAGAAATCCAGGGTTCAATCACTTAAAAAAACCACACACAAAAACCTACAACAATACACAAATAATTAAGAGAAAAGAATTCAAACAAAGCACTAAAGAAAACCACATCAAAAGGAAAAAGGCAATTATTTCTGGTCAAGAGGTTGGAGTAGGTAGACGCTGTGCTTGCTTCCTTCCATGACATCAAAATCAGAACTAAATTAAAGAACAAGCATCATTGAGAACCAGCTCAAGAGTACCTGAACAGAGTCCTATAACTAAGGGTATAAAGAAGCAGCCACACGAGTTTAGTAGGACAGATGTAGATGAGAAACAGGCAGGTCTTACACCCACAGTGAGGCAATTAAAAATTGGAAGGGATATTTCAGGTGTGGAGGTTCCCCCTGAGAAGTGAGAGACCACCCTTTGATTCCCAGCCCGGGGCACCAGTGCTGAGAAGAGGAATCTTTATAACATCTGGCTGTGAAAACCAGTGGGGTTTGCATCCAAGTGAGATGGAAGTCTGCTGGAATCCAAGGTGTTCCTCTTGAGGGGTCCGCACATGGACTCGCTCTCTCATAAAATTACTTGCTCTGGGCTTCAGTGCAGGGGCATCAGCTTGACAAGAGCCAGGGGAGGAACTGAATTGACTTGCTTCACGGTGAGGGCTAGAGAGGAAGAGGTCAGGATGTCTCTCTCCAGGAACAGAAGCACTGTAATTGCTCCCTATTTGAGCCCTCCCCCACCAAACCACAGGTTCAAGTGGGTGCCAAATCTGAGCTTTCCATTAACATTACTAGCACCATTTGCCCCACCCCAGAGATTCTCTGAGACAATATCCCACCAGATTTGTGTGCCTGGCTGGAGCAGCCTCCATGGGCTTTTCTACACTAGTGGCCTGCCTTGACTCACACTGCAGACTTTCCAGAAATCTATCAAGGGTTCACAAACCCCTAACAGGCAACATCTGGCCATGACATGTCCTCAACCCCTTGTTAAATAGCCCCACACCTGGCATAAGCAGTGGCCAGTCTCCATTGCATTGTAACTCCCATCAGAGGGCCCCAAACCTGGAATGAGTTGCAGTCAGTGTAGGATTGGAATGGAGCTTCAACTAAAGGACACACCCCCAGCAGAAGTGGTGGCTGGGCTCAGCACATTGTGGTACCAATCAAAAGGTTCCAAGCCCAGCACTAGTGGCAGCCAGCCTCAGTTCACAACATAACCTCTTTCAAGCATCTCCAAGCGAAGCACTAACAGCATGTAACTGCAAAATCACTTTGTGGCGCCCACCAGGCAGTCCCAAGCCAGGCACAAATGGCACATTACCTTGGCCTGTACAGAGCTACTGGTCAAAAGCTCCAGAAGCAACACACCTGGGAGCCAGCTTCAGACCATGTCAGAGCACCAACCAACCAGCTACACAACAACAAATCCAAAGGGTAGACTTGACTGGTACCAGAGCCCCAATAAAATCACTCCTGCTTTGTGGGGTCAGCCACTGCACTATAGCTTATTTGCTTAATTCATGCCAGATCTCACAAGAGAGTTAGCCTGAGGGCTAATCCAAGCTACTAATGTGCCAACAGCAGTCAAGACTCAACTACAACAGGAGGGCACACACAACCCATACAGGTACATTCCTGGAGCACTTAGCTCCAGTAGTAAATAGGGAGACTGCCCTACTGGGCCTCACAGGACTTCTATATGAGGCCACTCTGCCAAGATTAGGAGACATGCCCCAGCTGGTTTGGCTCAGTGGATACAGCATGGGCCTGTGGACTGAAGGGTCCCGGGTTTGAATCTGGTCAAGGGCACATGCCTGGGTTGCAGGCTCAATCCCCAGTAGGGGGCGTGCAGGAGGCAGCCAATCAATGATTCTCTCTCATCATTGATGTTTCTATCTATTTCTCCCTCTCCCTTCCTCTCTGAAATCAATAAAAATATATATTTTTTAAAAGATTGGGAGACATAGTAAATCTATGTAATGCATAGAAACAAACACAGGGAGTCATCCAAAATGAGAGAAAGAAATATGTCCCAAATGAGAGAGGACAAAACAAAAAAAAACTAAATAAAACGCGTATAAGGATGCTCAAAGAACTTAGGAGAAGAATAGATAAACTCAGTGAGAATCTCAACAAAGAGTTAGTCATTAAAAGAAAGAACCAGTCAAAAATGAGAAATACATTAGAGGGAATGAATATCAGATGAAGCGGAGGATCGAATCAGCAAACTGGAAAAAATGTCTTACCCTTTGAGACAGCACAGAGGGACTTGGAAAGTATTGGACAAAGCAAAGTAAAATAGTCAGAGAAAGACAAGTATCACGTGATCTTACTTATATCTCTCTGACTAGAAGGTATATATTTAAAGCAAACTGGAAAAAATGTCTTACCCTTTGAGACAGCACAGAGGGACTTGGAAAGTATTGGACAAAGCAAAGTAAAATAGTCAGAGAAAGACAAGTATCACGTGATCTTACTTATATGTGGAATCCAAAGAACAAAATAGATCCAGAAACATGGACGAGACTGATGCATTTCAGAGGGAAGGCAGAGGGTGGAGAGAGATTAATCAAAGAACTTACATGTATATATACGTAACCCATGGAAACAATAGTGTGCTGAAGGCCTGAAGCGGGAACAGGGACAGGATAGAAGAGGTCAATGGGGACTAAAGGGACATCTATAATATTTCCAACAATAAAGATAATTTTTTTTAAAGATAGGGGAGAACACCCAATTGGAACATGAAAAAATGAAAGAATTTTTTTTAATGTATAGTTTCAGGGACCTCTGGGACAGCATCGATGCATCCCAACATTCACATCATACATATACTAGAAAAAGACACAGCAAAAGATTGAAATCCTATTTGAAGAAATAATCACTGAAAACTTCCCTAACCTGGCAAAGGAAATAAACATACAAGTCCAGAAAGTGCAGTGAGTTCCAAATGAGATGAACCCAAAAAGGCCAAAACACATCATAATTAAAATGCCAACGTTTAAAGACAGGATTTTAAAAGTAGTAAGAAAAGCAGTGAGTTATGTACAAGGACCTCCCATTTGATTGTCAGATAACTTTTCAACAGTAAGTTTGCAGACCAGAAAGGAGTGACTTGAAATATTCAAAGTGATGAAAAGCAAACACCTACAACCAAGACTACTCTACACAGTAATGCTCTCATTAGAATCGAAAGAGAGATAAAGATTTCTAAGACAAGATAAAGCTAAAAGTGTTTATCACCACTAAACCAGTGTTACAAGAAATTTTAAAGGGATTTTTTTTTAAGGAGAAAAGATTTAAAAAATTTGAATAAGGAAATAGGACAAATTCTCACTAACAAAGGCAAACACTTAAAGCAGTAGATTAACCAACTATAAAGTTCTAATACAAAGGTTAAAAGGCAAAAGTAGGAAGACCGTGTGTAATAACAACAAATTAGGGATAGACACAAGCATAGTAACTAAAGGGATGAACAAAAACATAGCATGGAGGGGGTGACTAAAAGTTGTAGTGATTTTAGAATGATTTAGAACTTAATTGACCATCAACTTAAAATAGACTGTTATAAACATAGTTTGGTATATATGTAATACATGGTAACCACAAACCAAACAATCCATGATATATCACTGAAATAAAGAGAAAGAAATCCAAACACACCACTGTAGAAAGTCAACATAAAAGAGAAGAGAGCAAGAGAATAAGGAAAAGAAAAGAATTTAAAAATGATAAAACCATTATATTCCAGAAAATATACAGCTATCAGTAATTACTTTAAATGTAAGTAGACCAAATGCTCCAATCAAAGGACATAGGGTGGCTGAATGGATAAAAACCAAGACTCATGCTGTCTTTAAGAGACCCATTTTATGTAAAACGCACACAGATGAGTAAAGGGATGTAAAAAGATATTTTATGCCAATGGAAATGAAAAAAATAAGGCTGGATTAGCAATATGTACATCAGACAAAATAGATTTTAAAACAATGGCTTCAACAAGAGGCAAAGAACATTTCAAAATGATAAAGGGATCAATTCAACAAGAGGATATAACTCTCATAAACATGTACACACCAAAATAGGATTATCCTGTATAATAAAGAGGTAATATGCAAATTGACTGTCACATCCTTGCACAAGATAACCACCCCATGTAGGCACAAGATGGCCAGCAGGGAAGGGCAGTTAGGGGTGATGGGGCTGGGAGAGGAGGGAAGTTGCGGGGGACTAGGCCTGCAGGGAAGGGAGGGCAGTTGGAGACCAGCAGAGGAGGGCAGTTAGGGGTGACGGGGCTGGGAGGGGAGGGCAGTTGGGGGGGACTAGGCCTGCAGGGAAGGGAGGGCAGTTGGAGGGGGGGACCAAGCTGCAGGGGAGGGCAGTTAGAGGCAACCAGGCTGGCAGGGGAGGGCAGTTGGGGGCGATCAGGCTGGCAGGGGAGCAGTTAAGCATTGATCAGGCCGGCAGGGGAGCGGTTAGGAGGCGATCAGGCTGGCAGGAAGAAGCAGTTAGGGGCAATCAGGCAGGCAGGCAGGAGGAGGCGATCAGGCTGGCAGGAAGAAGCAGTTAGGGGCAATCAGGCAGGCAGGCAGGTGAGCGGTTAGGAGCCAGCAGTCCTGGATTGTGAGAGGGATGTCCCCTGAGTGGTCCCAGATTGGAAAGGGTGCAGGCTGGGTTGAGGGATAACCTCCCCCTGCACAAATTTTGTGCACTGGGCCTCTAGTTTATTGCTTTTTGAGGTCTGTCTGTATTATTATAAACATCTTAAATAACCTAACGTTACACCTATAGGAACTTGAAGAACAACAAAGCCAAAAATGAGTAAAAGGAAGGAAATAGTAAAGCTCAGAGCAAAAATAAACAAAATACAATCTAAAAAATTAAAGGAATGAAAAAAATAATAGATCAATGAAACCAAGAGCTGGTTCTTTGGAAAGATAAAATTGATAAAACTTTAATTTTTTTATCTATCTAATATTTTATGTATTTATTTATTAGTATAAGACAACAATTTATTATCTTTTAGCATTCTGTAAGTTGATTGGGATCAACTGGGTAGTTCTTTTTTAAACAAATATATTTTTAAAATTGATTTCAGGAAGAGGGAGAGAGAGAGAATTATCAATCAGCTGCCTCCTGTATGCCCCCTATTGGGGATCGAGTCTGCAATCCAGGTATGAGTCCTGATTGGGAATTGAACCACTGACCTCCTGGTGCATGGGAAAATGCTCAACCAACTGAGGCACACCAGCTGAGCTGGGTGGTTCTTTTCTATTGAATTTATTGGAGTGACATTGGTTAATAAAATTATATAGGTTTCAGATGTACAATTCTATAATACTATGCCAACAAATTGGATAACCTGGAAGAAATGGATATATTCCTAGAAACATACAACATTCCAAGGCTGAATCAGGAAGAAACAGAAAATCTGAACAGAACTAAAAATGCTAATGACATTGAAAAAGTAATTTAAAAAACCCTCCTAAACAAATCAATCACAACAAAAAAGACTTCATCTTTCAAAGAACAATTAGTACCTATCTTTCTGAAACTTCCAGAAAATTAAAGTGGAGGAAAGGTTCCCAAACTCACTTTATGAGGCCAGCATTACCTTGATACCAAAAGCAGACAAAGACACTAAAAATAAGAAAATTATAGGCCAATATCCTTGATTAAAACACAGATGCAAAAATTTTTGACAACATATTAGCAAACAGAATTTAGCAATACATTGGAAAGATTATACACTATGATCAAGTGAGATTTATTCCCAGAATTCAAGACTGGTTCAATATCCGCAAATCAGTGTGATATACGACATAAAGTAGATGAAGGAGCCCTAACTGGTTTGGTACAGTGGATAGAGCATCAGCCTGCAGACTGGAGGGTTCCAGGTTCAGTTCCGGTCAAGGGCATGTACCTTGGTTGCGGGCACATCCCCAGTAGGGGCCGTGCAGGGGGCAGCTGATTGATGTTTCTCTTTCATTGATATTTCTAACTCTCTATCCCTCTCCTTTCCTCTCTCTAAAATCAATAAAACATTTTTTTTTTTTAAAAAGAAAAAGATGAAGGATGCCTGGCTGTCATGGTTCACTGGTTGAGCATTGACCTATGAACCAGGAGGTCATGGTTTGATTCCTGGTCAGGGCATATTTCCAGGTTAGGGGCTCAATCCCCAATGTGGGGCCTGCAGGAGGCAGCTGATCAATGATTCTCTCTCATCATTGATGTTTCTATCTCTCTCTTCCTCCCTCTTCTTCCTCTCTGAAAGCAATAAAAATATATATTTTTAAAAATAAAGAAAATGAAGGGTAAAAATTATATGATCATATTAATCAATGTGGAAAAAGCACTTGCCAAAATACAACATCCATTTATATAATTTCTGAGCAAGGTGGGGATAGAGGGGACATAACTTATGGTCATAAAGACTATATATGACAACTTCATACTCAGTGGTGAAAAGCAGAAAGCTTTTTCTCTAAGATCAGGAATAAGACAAGGATGTCCACTTTCACAACTTTTTTTCCCCCAAATATATATTTTTTGATTTCAGAGAGGAAGGGAGAGGAAGAGGGAGAGAGAGAAAAACATCAATGATGAGAGAGAATCATTGATCAGCTGCCTCCTGCCCGCCTCCTACTGGGGATCGAGCCAGCAACACAGACATGTGCCCTCAACCAGAATTGAACCTGGGGCCCTTCAGTCCCCAGGTCGATGCTCTATCCACTGAGCAAAACCGGCTAGGGCCACAACTTTTACTTAACATAATACTGGAAACCCTAGCCACAGCAGTCAAACAGGAAAATGAAATAAAAGGCATCCAAATTGGAAAAAGAAGTAAAACATTTATTTCTGCAAATGACATAATACTATATATAAAGAGAACCCTAATTTCCACCAAAAAAAAATATTAGAAGTAATAAATTCAGTATAGTAGCAGGATACACAATTAATATTCAGAAAAAGGTTGCATTTTATTCATTAATAATGAACACAGAAATTAAGAAAACAATTCCATTTACAATAGCTTCAAAAAGAATAAAATATCCAGAAATAAACTTAACAAGAAGGTGAAAAACCTGTACTTGGAAAACTATAGACATTGAAGAAAGGAAATGATGAAGATATAAACAAATAAAAGGCTATACCATACTAATGGATAGGAAGGTTTAATTTAGTTAAAATTTTTATACTACTAAAAGCAGTCTACAGATTCAGTGCAACCTCAATGATATTTTTCACAGAAATAGAACAAATAATCCTTAAATTTTATATGGAACTACAAAAGAGCCTGAAAAGTGAAAGCAGTCTTGAGAAAGAATAACAAAAATGGAATTATCATGCTATGTGATATCAAACTATACTATAAGGCTATAGTAATCAAAACAGCCTGGCAGCGGCATGAAAACAGACACATCCTATATAATAAAAGGCTAATATGCAAATTGTCCCCTCGACCGGGAGTTTGACCAGTGGGCGGGGCCTGCCAGCCAACTGCCCATGGCTCCTCCCACGGCTGCCCCACCCCCTATTGGCCCCACCCACCCCAATCAGGGGTGGGGCTGGCCAGCACACCTCCCGCGGCCCCTCCCCTCAGCCAGCCTGGCCCTATTAGCCCCGATTGGGGCTGTCCGGCCAGACCTCACCCGTGCACAAATTCATGCACCAGGCTTCTAGTAGATTAATAGAACAGAACAGAGAACCCATAAATATACCCATGCTTATATGGTCAATTAATTTTTCACAAAGGAGGCAAGAATATACATTGGAGTAGAGACAGTCTCTGCAATAAATGGTGTTGGGAAAACTGGACAGACACATGCAAAAATGAAACTGGATCACTTTCTTACATCATATACAAGAAAAAAATTCAAAATGGATTAAAGACTTAAATGCAAGACTTGAAACCATAAAACTCCTAGAAGAAAACATAGACAGTAAACTCTTTGACAACACACTTAATAATATATTTTTTGGCTGTGTCCCAACAAATAAAAGAGAAGGGAACACTTTCTAACTCATTAGCCAATATTACCCTGATACTAAAACTAGATAAAGACACTACTAAAAATGACAGTTACAGGGCAATATCTCTGATGAGCATAGATGCAAAAATTCTCAATGAGAAAGTAGCAAATCAAAGTTAACAGAACATTAAAAATATTATACAACATGGTCAAGTGGGATTTATAACAGGGATGCAAGGAAGGTTCAATATCTGCAAAACAACGTGATACACCACATCAACAAAACTAAGGATAAAAATTGTGATAAACTTAATAGATGCAAAAAGGTATTTGACTAAATTCAACATCCATTTATGTATAAAACTATCAACAACTTGAGTACAGAAGAAACTTACCTCAAAATGATAAAGGCTGGAGATCCAAGATGGCAGCAGAGTAGGTGGAAGTTATACTCGCCTCCTCCCAGGTCCAAACTGGAATTACAACTAAATTATAGAACCATCAATCTGAATAACCAACTGGAAACTAGCTGAAGAGAAGTCTTATAACCAAGAATTTCAGAAGCTTATCAAAACTGAAATTAGGAAAATTGCCACCTCCAAATGATAAAGGCTCACAGCTAACCTCATACTCAATGATGAAAACCTGAAAGCTTTTCCTCTAAGATCAGAAACAAGACAGAGATGCTCACTCACCACTATTATTCAATATAATATTGAAAGTAGTAGCTACAGCAATCAGAAAACAAAATAAAAGATATTCAAATTGGGAAGAAGTAAAATGTCACTATTTGCAGATGACATGATACTACCCTATATAATAAAAGCCTAATATGCAAATTGACTGAACAGTGGAATGATCGGTGGAACAACCAGTTGCTATGATGCGCAATGACCACTAGGGGGTAGACGCTCAACGCAGGCCCTAGGCCAGCCAACGTGGGTGCCAGTGGAGGCCCCCTGATTGCCCTGCTGGTCACCCCGCAGAGTGAGGTGACTGGAGGCAATGGTGGGGCAGTCAGGGGGCGGTGCCGAGGGAGGTGACCAGCAGTGGTGGCGGGTGGCCGAGCTGGTAAGTGGGTGGCGCCAGGCCAACCAAGGTGGGTGCCAGCGGGGGCCCCCAGTCGCCCCGCCAGGCACCCCACAGATCATGCCTGATCACCGTCCAGGCCAAGGGACCCGACCCGTGCATTAATTTCGTGCACCGGGCCTCTAGTATATATAGAAAACCCTAAAGAACCCACCAAAAATTAAATACAATGAAGGAATTCACTCAAGTAGGAGGATACAAAATTAATATTCATAAATCCATTGCATTTTTATACACTAATGTATAATCAAAAGAAAATTAAGAATATCTCTTTTATAATTACACCAAAAAGAATAAAATATCTAGGAATAAATTTATCAAAGGAGGTAAAAGACCTGTACTCAGAAAACTATAAGACATTGAAAAAAGAAATTAAGAGTCTCGAGCTCTAGCTGGTAGCGAAACATATGCACTCCGGTTCTTCAGTACCAGCAGCCGCCATCAACACCATTTGATTCCTCTGGGCACATCTGTGCCACTTACCCGCCAAACACTCCACTGTCATAAACTTTTCGTATAAACTTTTTAAAGAGATGAGTGATAGAGCTAACCCTTATCTGTAAGTTTTGAATTTATATTGTTTCTTCCCGTGTACAAAACCATTTTTTTCCCTACAAATAGTTGTGTGTGTGTGTGTGTGTGTTGGGATATAAAGGAAAGCAGAATGTTTTATTATAATTTTGCTTCAGCAGCTATGGGACAAATTAAAAGTTCTAAACTCTAGTGCCAAAAAAAAAAAGAAAAGAAAGAAATTGAAAAGGACACAAATAAATGGAAGGATATACCTGGTTCATGGATTAGAAGGATTAATATTGTTAAAATGACCATAATACCGAAAGCAACCAACAGATTCAGTACAATCTCTATAAAAATTCCAGTGGCATTCTTCTCAGGACTAGAAGAAATAATCCTAAAATTTATATGGAATCACACACACAAACAAATAGCCAAAGCAATGTTCAGAAAGAATAACAGAGATGGAGATATCACACTTTTTTATTTCAGACTATACTACAAAGCTATAATAATCAAGAAAGTATGGCATAAAAATAGACACACAAATCACTGGAACTGAATAGAGAGACCAAAAGAAAACCTCCACCTGTGGGGCCAGTGAATCTATCACAAAGGAGACAAGAATATACAGTGGAGAAATAGTCTCCTTAATAAGTGGTGCTGGGGAA
Organism: Myotis brandtii; assembly: GCF_000412655.1. Lineage (NCBI taxonomy): Eukaryota > Metazoa > Chordata > Mammalia > Chiroptera > Vespertilionidae > Myotis > Myotis brandtii. The sequence continues at coordinate 6,518,095 of NW_005367587.1, forward strand.
AGTGGAAAGATACATCCAAAAAAAATGAAACTAGACCACTCTCTTACACCATATATAAAAATAAACTCAAAATAGATTAAAGACTTAAATGTAAGACTTGAAACCATAAAACTCCTAGAGGAAAACAGAGGTAGAAAACCACTTGACCTCAGTTTTATTAATATCTTTTTTAATATATCCTCCTGAGCAAGAGAAACAAAAGCAAAAACAAAATGGGACTTCATCAAAATAAAAAGCTTCAGCACAGGAAGGAACCATATATCCAATAAAGGGTGGATATCCAAAAAAATATAAGGAACTCATTCATATGGCTAACAAACAATAGCAACAACAAAACCAATCTGATCAAAAAATGGGCAAGGACATGAAGAGACATTTCTTCAGAGAAGAACTACAGATGGCTGAAGGACATGAAAAAATACTCAATATCATTAATCATCAAGTAAATGCATATCAAAATCAGAATGAGATCACCTCAAACCTATTAGAATGGCTTTTAGAAAAAAAGTCAACAAATAAGTATTGATGAGGGTATGTGTGTGTGGGGGAGGGGGGGAACCCTTGTACATGTTGGTGAAACTGCAAATGGATACAGCCACTATGTAAAACATTATGAAGACTTCTCAAAATGTAAAAATAGATACACTGTACAACCCAGCAATTCCACTCTGGGCATTTATCTGAAGGAAATAAAAACAATACCTTTAAAAGATATATGCATTCCTGTGTTCATTGCAGCATACTTACAATCCTATATAACAAAGCCTAATATGCTAAGTGTCTGGTAGTCGGGTCATCTAGTCAACCAATCAAAGCATAATATGCTAATGATATGCTAAGGTCGCTCAACTGCTCGCTATGACGTGCACTGACCACGAGGGGGCAGATACTCCGACTGGTAGATTAGCTTGCTGCTGGGGTCCAGCCGATTGGGACTGAGCGAGATGGGCCTGACACGCCCTGGAGCCCTCCTGCAGTCCCTCCCCAGCTGGCCAACCTTCCATGTCCCTCCCCGACCCTGATTATGCACCAGTGGGGTCCCTGGGCCTGGCCTGCACCCTCTAGCAATCCGGGACCCCAAGGGGGATATCGGAGAGCTGGTTTCGGCCCAATCCCACACAATGCAAGAGCTGCCTCTGTGCTAGGGATGTCCCTGTGGGGAGTGGGCCTAAGCCATCAGTCGGACATCCCCTGAGAGCTCCTGGACTGCGAGAGGGCACAGGCTGGTCTGAGGGACCCCCTTCCCCCCGAGTGCACAAATTTCATGCACCTAGGCCTCTAGTAGTTAACATATGGAAGCGACCTAGGTGTCCAGTGATAAATGAATGGATGAAGGTGTGGCATATATACAATGGAGTATTACTCAACAATAAAAAAAGAAATCCTGCCATGTGTAACAATATGCATGGACCTAGAGGATATTATGCTAAGTGAAATAAGTCAGACAGAGAAAGACAAATACCACCTAATTTCATATATATGTTGAATTTTTTAAAAATTAAAACAAATGAAGAAACAAAACAAAATAGAAATAAAGAACAAATTAATGGTTGTTGCCAAAGGGGAGGATAGTAGAGGAATGGATGAAAAACGCAAAGGGGAATATAGTCAATAATTGTCTGATAAATTGGCACAGTGACAAATGATTACTAGACTTAGTGTGGTGATCACATTGTAATTAAGATATATAAATATCAACCACCTGAAACTAATATTTTATGCCAACTATATTTTAACTTAAAAAGATGAACACAAATGATCAGAAATGAGCATAGAAAAGTAGTTTTCACAAGAAAAACTTTAAAACTTGTAGGAATTAAGAATTATGTACAAAGTGTTAGCAAATTTTACCTTATTTTTTTTATCATTTTATTTTCAGGTTTAACTGAGCTGAATGACAGTCCAGTCCCCCTGGAACTTGAGCGCTGCAAGTCTCCCACTTCAGGTAAACATGAGTGGTATTTTTCAGGCTTCTGCTAACTCACTGTCATAATCTACTGCTTTATTTTCTGAATTCTTATAATGTAAGATTTGTTATTTTAGTAAAGTGGTAATTCAGTTTCTGTAATTAACCATAAGCAAATTTGATTCCAAAATTAAATAGAAATAAATGTTTGTAAAAATATTTTGGCTTCTTGAAAAATTAACATCAGAGATATTAGTGCAATACTTTTAAAGACATTTTAACCTGGCCGGTGTGGCTCGCTGGTTGAGCATCGACCATGAGGTCATGGTTCAATTCCTGGTCAGGGCAAATGCCCTGGTTGCAGGCTCCATCCCCAGTAGGGGGTGTGCAGGAGACAGCTGATAGATGCTTCTCTCTCTTCATTGATGCTTCTATCTCTCTCTCCCTCTCCCTTCATCTCTTTGATAGTATAGGATTTTCAATTTTGTTTTTGTGGTTCTTTTTAAAGAATGTTATAGTTCTTCTTGGTCTTTTGTGTTAGCTTTTTGAAACAATTAGTTTGCACACAAACAAATATGTTGGATAGTGATTGCAATTTCATTGGACCTATAGATTAATTGTGCAAAATTAGCATTCGACAATATTGAATTTTCCACTTGGTATCTCTCCATTTATCTCTTCTTTACATTCAGAAATATTTTTAGTCTTCTTTGTAGAGGACTTGCACACCTTTCATTGGATTTAATCCTTTGTATTTAATTTTTTATATTGTAAATTTTAAAATTTATTTTTCTTATTTTTTTGGCTAGAATATAAAAATACAATTAATTTTTTCCACATTATTTTTAATGGCATTTTTAAAATATATTTTACAGAAGATTACAAGCATTCCACACACTAGGTTCACCTATGTATTCCTGCAATGAGTGAACCATTCCCTATAGGTAATGCATAGATTAGTCTATGACATAATATATAATCAATACATTTGTATCTCTCTTTTGTTTTTGCTCAATCCCTCCAGCCCTTAAGCCCCCCCACACCAGAGCTGTCTGCCTGCTCTCTCTGAGTCTTTCTCTATTTTGCGTGTTAGTTCAGTTTGTTCGTTAAATTCCATATATGAATGAAATCATATGGTACTTGTCGTTCTCTAACTGGCTTATTATATTTAGCGTAATGTTTTTTAGGTCCATCATAATTTTTATATATTAAATTTATATCCAGGAAACTTGATAAATTTATTTAACTCCAATAACTTGTAAATTCTTTTGAATTACCTATGCATCTGATTATACCCCCTGTTAAAATGACAGTTCTATTTCTTCTTTCTAAAGGAAGAAATTAGCTAGAACCCCAAATACAATGTTGAATAGATATAGTGTTAGCAAGCACATTTTCCTTATTCTCAATCTCAGGGATAAGTCTTACAGTATTTCATAATTATGGTAATTGCTGTGGTTTCTAGTTAGACATCCTGCTTTTAGCCCTCTCTGCCTATGATATTCCTTCTTTTTTTATTATTGATTTTTTAGAGGGAGAGAGAGAAACATCGCTTTGTTGTTCCACTTATTTATGCATTCATTGATTGGTTCTTGTATGTGCCCTGACGGAAGATTGAACTCATAGCCTTAGTGTATTGAGACAATGCTACCAATTGATCTACCCGGCCAGGGTTGATGTTTCTTCTTTTATTAATGTTAGAGCAGTTCTGGAAACACCACCATCACATTTTTAATTTTTTTTTTTTGGCAGACTCAGAGGAATTTGCATGCAATCAACTAGATTGCTCCAAAGCAGAAAGATTTTGAATACATTTGAATTCTGTTAGTTGGGACAGCCATGATTGACTAATAAAATTAATTGATCATTTCAGTGGCTTGAGACTGGTTTGCTGGTCAGGTTCTGCTCTTCTTTCGTAGCAACTTTAAATTATAAATAATCCTAATTGAGGAATTAAGAGATATTTTTTCTTTTAAAAGCTTTTTAGTCATTATATATTATATTTGTTATAATATGTGAAGTATATTTTTCTGGGGAAAGTGCCAACAGAACTTAATTTATCTTATTTAATATTGAAAATAATCAATATTTGTTTGTGTCATTCATTTACCATGAAAAAGAAAAATAAGTAAGTGTGTATATGAAGGGGTCTTTTTAAGTCCACAAAGGCGAATGTGTCCAATACTGTTTCCAGAATACTATAGCAACACATACACATAAAACTACATTCTACAATCTCTTGCTATTGTTATAGGACTTACTGCATCCAATCTAGATTATCAGGAAAAACATGGGATAAATGCAGACTTTTTAGCCCAGTCTCATACAACTAAAGTATAACTATGAAAAAAGCAAATTTAAGACTTTAACAGTTGTTTACAAAACTCATGAAGCTTATCTCTAGAGGTAGAAAAGAATGAAAATATAAACAATTAAAATGTTTAAATGACTTATGAATGACAGATCTCTCTCTCTCTCTCTCTCTCTCTCTCTCTATATATATATATATATATATACACACATATATATAATTAAGAGAAACTAGAATATTTGTAATACATTCTAACTTTTGAAAAAATAAGAAAAGCAGCATCCTAACAAGTCTCCTTGATTTATACACTAATAAACAGCTCATTAGGTCTGACTAATAATAATTTTGTTTGTTTCTGGGTATATATCCCCTTTTTATGCATACATAGTATTTAAGAGCCAAAAGTTTTCTTCCCTTGTTTCTTAATGAAGTGGTTCTGAAACTTAACTCTATGTCAGAATTTTGTACAGTTTGTTAAAACACAGATTGCTGAATGCCAGAGCTGGATTCCAATTCAGTAAGTCTAGAGTGGGGCCTGAGACTTTGCCTTTCTAACAAGTTCTAATGGTCTTTGAACCACTTGAGAACCATGGCTTTGTGAAATTTGTTTAAATATTATTTTTTAAGTAGTTATTTGACCTCTCAGTATCTATTTTGGGATCTCAGACCCTCATCCCTGTGCTAAAAACAGATTAAAACATTAACACACATATATCTGAGTAAGAGAGGTTGGAAATTACAGAAGCTGGAGACCAGTAATCATTTTATAACTCTGATTTTCTACATGGATCTCAAACTTCTTTTTAGCCCAATAAACTACAAGTAAAGTAGAGTGAGGTTTCGGACTATTAAATATATTCTTTAGGATAATGTGAGAGAACAGAGTAGGAATTAGGAGCTGAAAGAATCCCAGTGAGCCAGCCAGAAAGCTGATGTTCTCAGCTTCCAGGAAAATGTAGTCATTTCATATTTAATTATTCACCAACTATTCAACAAATATTTTTCAGCATCTATACTTAGATAAGTTGCTTTCCACTGAGAATAAACTAATGAACAAAATAAACACTCCATGCCAAATGGAACTGACAGTATATCTACAGAAACCAACATTAAACTAATAATTTTACAAATTGTTAGTTGTTTTTTCTTAAAACTGTAATCCTTCTTCTCTTACCAGGTAAGATCGTTGGGCAGTTTGTTTACTACATAAACATACCTCTCAAAGGGGTGAGCAGGAGCTAACATTCAGCCCTTGGCAAAGAATTACAATCCCCTAGACTGGAAACAATACCTTTTTCTTTGGACAAAGAGTTGAAAGCTAATGAAGCCTTCAACTGTAGGGTTATGTCTGTTCACAGGTGTGAATTTTTCTACTTTGTCTTCCTTGAAGCTGTGCCTTTAAAAATCATTTGCTCAGATGAATATCTTTTTGTAGCCTGGCATTAGGTCCTAATACTGCTGCTACCTATACAGCCATCCATCCTCATGATTCTCACCATCCACAATATACAATAGACTTCTTATACTATCAAGTTCAAGTGAGGGTTAGGGTGATATTTGTCTTTATAAAATATATTTATTTAGGCATCTTTAATAAAGATATATTTATTAAAATATCATGGGGGCGAATGTCTCAAAATACTAATAAGGAAGTAACCAGGTCTGTTCTCAAATATGAGTTATAACTAGTTCTTAGAGCCTGTTCTGAATGCTCCTTCTGTGTGATTCTATACACCTGGAATTCCATTCTACCCTCCAAAGAAGAAATCTTCCCTTTAAAGAAGTCTTCTGTTGGGGCAGTACCAAAATACACAGATAAAGGCATAAAACAGAGACCCTTCTACATAGTTACCACAAAAGTTGCCTCTAAGGTAAAAATTCTTGGTTCAGTTGGACTAAGAAATTACATGCCAAAAGTTTTTTATTCCTTTTCTTTAGGACTTCCTACCAGAACTCCCGAGGCAGCACCTGGCTTTTATAGGAATGAAATACCAGCTGTGAGACAGAGGAATCAAGTACATCATTTGCCAGGTGAAAGTGAAAATCTGTTTCATAAACAAACAAGTTATTCATACCACCACAATTTTCTAGACTTCACAATTTGTATCAAAAGCTTTATTCTTATTTGTTGTGCTGGAACACAGATCCCTCATGGTGAATGAAGACAAATTTCCCCGAAGCAATGGTTAACACTGACTTCATGAATAGAAAGCAGAACCCTTAAGGGTTTTGTTAACAATTTTGAAATGTTCCATAGAATTTTGTTTTCTACTCTACACCTAAATTATTTTATCAGGCCTATAAGAAAATATGGAGGGGCCAACATAGAATTCGGGGAAAACTTAAGGGCCAAGAAATAAAGTGGTTTTATAAAAATTTTCTATAATTCTTCATAATAAAATTAAATATTTTCTATGATCAGAAACAACTATGATGATCATGGGAACTCCATGAAAGAACTGCCTCAAAGGAACAATGTTCTCTCAAAAATAGTGAGCAGAAAGTTAGGTCCTATAATCTGAATTTTATGTAGTTATTGGATATTTGATGGTGCTCATAGGGGCCAAATCACAAGCAAACTCAAGTTATGCAGCTTCCTTAATTAGGAAACTATTACAGAGTGGTTGTGACCAGATCTGCAACTTTAAAAACCATGAATTATCAATACTCTAAACCCTAAATAAATTCAGCAACCAAGAAACCTAAAGATAATTGAAATCAACAGTTTTCCAGACAGTAATTTTTAAGACAGTAGTTTCTTTCTTTCTTACATAATACAACAACTCTATGATATGCCTTTTTCTGAGGAGAATTCCTAGTTAGTTACATTTGGTTGTAAAGCCTATGATTTTAAAATTTTTTCCTGTTTTTTATTAATAAAATGAAAAATATGAGTTACAAAAAAATAATCACAATTGAAATATGACATCTAAGAATTGAAAAGTGAGAAGCTGCTGAGTCATGAACAATATTTTGACAAATTCAAAAGAACTTAAGAAATATATTTTGCATGAAACATTAGAAACATAGTTTACCATTTAAATTCCAGAAAAAACGAGATTTGAAAATAATTTTTAGTTTTTATAGTTCATAAAAATCAAATTATCACCCTAGCTGGTTTGACTCAGTGGATAGAGCATCAGCCTATGGACTGAATGGTCCCGGGTTCGATTCCAGTCAAGGGCACGTGCCCGGTTTGCGGATTCAATCCACAGTAGGGGGCATGCAGGAGGCAGCTGATCAATGATTCTCTCATCATTGATGTTTCTATCTCTCTCCCTCTTCCTTCCTCTCTGAAATCAATAAAAATATATTTTTAAAAAATCAATTATCAACACTTTTTAAATTTATTAAGCCTTGTTTGCTAAAAATTGTAATCAACACTAGCACTTCAAAACAAACAAGGAATTTTTCATGTGTATTATTTAATACTACAGCAACCCTGTAACATTGGTATTATTCTCATTTTGTATGGATGGAGAAATTATGGCCAAGAAAAATCTATAACTTGCCCAAGGTTACCCTATTAGTAAATAGCTTAGCCTGAACCAACCCAATTCTTCAGACTTCAAGGTCCTTTGACCCCAAATTATTTTATCTCTTATTTGCATCTTTAAAAAGTGTGTGGAAGAACCAAGTTCTCTCTGGGAGTTTATAGTTCAAGATAGACAAGAACAAAATATATTTTCATAATTATTTAACACTTGTTCGTATGATACTTATAAAAAGTCACCAATTCATTAACATCTAGATAGAAATAATACATATTTTAAAGTAGCAATAAAAGTAGTCATGACATTATCATTTTTATGCTGGGGCAAACTCTAAAAAAAGGTACCTCTTTGCCTGGCTATATCTTAGCCATGTCCAAAGAACAAAAAAAAAAAAGGAAAATGGCAACAAAATTCTATCCATCATGGCATAGTGACCCCAAAATGTGTGTGTATGCCTATTACACACCAGGTGTTTTTTATCTTAGTTTCTGGCTTAGGGAACATAGAGACAAATGAAATTTATTACTATATTTCAATCAGTCAGTTAATCTATAAACTTTACAAACATTTTCATATAAACAACTTTTAATTTAGTGTCAGATTTATTTTACGAAGATATCTAAGCCACACAGGTGGCATCTAAATCAGGAAGACCATGTTGCTTAGTGGAAAGGACATAGCTTCAGAATCAGAAATTTGACTTACCCTGCCACTTTCTACCATTCTAACTTTAGCCAAGTTTCTTAACTGTGTGCTAGTGTCCAAAACATAGATTCTCAGTAACATATAGTAGTAGTTATTAAAAACACAATAATGAATATCTATGGCCCAAAGAGACTGAATTTGGTCTCCTTGACCATTTTAAATTTCCAACCATTAGTTATATTTTATTTATAATAAAGTAGAAATACTTCATTGGAAACCAAAAAGTCAACCCAGTTGTTTTTAATCAAGAAACAACTAATCAGCCCTAGCTGGTTTGGCTCAGTGGATAGAGTTTCCACCTGTGGACTGAAGGTTCCTGAGTTTGATGCTAGTCAAGGGCACATGCCCAGGTTGCGGGCTTGATCCCTAGTCGGGGGTGGGGGGAAGCCGTGCAGGAGACAGCCGATCAATGATTCTCTCTCATCATTGATGTTTCTACCTCTCTCCCTCTCCCTTTCTCTCTGAAATTAATAAAAATATATTTTTTTAAAAAAAACTGATTCCAAGCTTTGAATTAGAAACATTGAACCTCGCTCTTTACATTTGATATTTTAACCTATTCAGGATCACTCAGTTCCTAACATTTTGATTCAAATACAGAACCATGGATCTGTCTGAGACTTATTGAAGCCAATACAAAAATCCCTCTGTTGAACTAGGCTGCACTATCTATCTATTGACTTTGAACTGAATTACAAGTTAGGAAAAGGGCATATGAATATACAGGTGATTGACAGGGATGATAAAAACAAGATACATGAAGCCCCCTAGGCAAAACCCTGTTGTCACTATTTAGGGCTAAATATTCAAGATAGAGCTGAAGATCAAAGATAGGGTTGAACATATGACCTCATTCTGGCATAGTTATGGGAAGCCACCAGAATACTCTGCCTCATGACTAGAACAACCTGAGTTTAGGAGGCAGAAAATATAGGAGTGGAGATAAATAGTCCTGTAAAGTTTTGTAATCTGGTGCTATTGCAGGGCTCTGCCATTGCCTGATCTTTAGGCCTGAATTTATACATAAATATTAATATGCATTTTGCCATTAGCTGATTCTTTCACTCATTTGCATCATCTTTCGTCTCTTATGCCATTCCTCCTAACAATTTCTAGGTAAGCCAGAAGGTGATAGATGTGATTAGGTAAGTGATTAACCATATCTTTGGGGATGCTTTCCTTCAAACTTTTTTCTTCTTTTTTTAACTCAGATTTGAGATCTACTTATATAGAATAAATTTCACCTTTTTAGTGTACAGTTATGATTTTTTTAATATTGCTTTTATTTTTAAAAATGTATGCAGCAACATGTTAAAGTAACAAGAAGAATTTCATGACAATTTGCCCAGAATCTAACAGAACTAGGATCATAAGAAATCAAAAACTTGCTACAGCTATCTTCTCTGCCCCACAGCTGGATTACCTGTGGTACTATTTGTTGGGATTACAAGGTCAAATGGAAGTCCCATTTTTAGTTTTTTTGAGGAAACTCCATACTGTTTTCCACAGTGGCTGCACCAGTCTGCATTCCCACCAGCAGTGCACAAGTGTTCCTTTTTCTCCACATCCTCTCCAGCACTTGTCGTTTGTTGATTTGTTGATGATAGCCATTCTGACAGGTGTGAGATGGTACCTCATTGTCGTTTTGATTTGCATCTCTTGGATGATTAGTGACTTTGAGCATGTTTTCATATGTCTCTTGGCCTTCTGTATGTCCTCTTTAGAAAAGTGTCTATTTAGGGCCATTGCCCATTTTTTGATTGGATTGTTTATCTTCCTTTTGTTGAGTTGTATGAGTTCCCTGTAAATGCTGGAGATTAAACCCTTATTGGAGATAACATTGGCAAATATGTTCTCCCATGCAGTGGGCTTTCTTGTTGTTTTGTTGATGGTTTCTTTTGCTGTGCAGAAGCTTTTTTATTTTGATGTAGTCCCATTTGTTTATTTTCTCTTTAGTTTCCATTGCTCTAGGAGCTGTATCAGTGAAGATACTGCTTCGGTATATGTCTGAGATGTTGCTGCCTGTGGATTCCTCTAAGATTTTTATGGTTTCCCATCTTATGTTTAAGTCCTTTATCTATCTATATTGAGTTTATTTTTGTGTATGGTGTAAGTTGGTGGTCTAGCTTCATTTTTTTGCATGTATCTGTCCAATTTTCCCAACACCATTTATTGAAGAGACTGTCTGGATTCTATTGTAGGCTCTTGCCTCCTTTGTCAAATAATAATTGTGCATAGTGGTTTGGGTCGATTTCTGGGTTCTCTATTCTATTCCATTAGTCTATATGTCTGTTCTTGTGCCAGTAGTAAGCAGCTTTGAGAACAGTGGCTTTGTAATACAGCTTGATATCTGGTATTGAGATCCCTCCTACTTTGTTCTTTCTCAGGATTGCTGCAGCCATTCGGGTTCTTTTTTTATTCCAGATGAATTTTTAGAAGAGTTTCTTCTAGGTTTGTGAAATATGCCGTTGGTATTTTAATGGGGATTGCATTAAATCTATAGATTGCTTTGGTAATACGGACATTTTAATGATGTTGATTTTACTTGTATTCTTGATCACTGGGCTTCACTTCATCAAATACCAGGAGAAAAGCAAAAGTCTTTGTGGAGCTTACAGATGGGGGAAGGGGAGTATCCAGCCTCTTCTAATAGGGGCGTTAAAGCACCATCTTTTATTCCTCATTAGAAAATGGAAGATCAAATATAGTTATGATGAAAATTTTTTCAGTTACTCTAAATAGTATCTGTTTCCTTAGTATATATGTAACTAATAATAATGACCTTAAGCTCAGCAAAGTGATATCTATATCTGTACCTATATCTAATTTAACCACTAAGGACAGTATGGCATGTCTTGTATGGGAAATCTGAGATGCATCTCAGGAAGTATTTTTTGTGGAAGTACAAATCCCATAGGTTGGTTAATGTTCATAAAACCATAAAACATTATTTCTCCAAATGTGATCTGCCACCCTCTTTGCATCCGTATCACCAGCAACACTTTTTAAAATACAAATTTCTGCTGATCTACTGAGAGTACCCGGGGGTGGCCCCTAAGTCTCTTCAGGTACTTTAAGATCTGGCATGTGAGAGTATGAATCAGTTACTCCTTATTGATCCAGAGGTTAGAACTGGGATAAATTAGTAAGTGATAATGGAAAGTTCTTTGAGCTCAAAGGAAGGAAATTCTGTAATAATTATAGCAAACCCCAAATTGGATTTTTTTAAATACCTTTGAAAGTTTCTGTTGCGGAAGTATTCAGTTAGGATGTCAAGAATGTTGTAGGAGAAATACTTGCATTGAGAGGATATTTGACTGGATGACCTCTAAGGTTCTTTTGACCCAAGATTCTCCATCTTTCTTTTCTGTGTAGTATGCTAAGCCAGTGAGTAGTGAGTAGTCTGTATTTCCCATTTTCTCCCTTTTGGCTAAGAATATGAAATTATAGTGGTGCGTATGCTTTAGCCTAGATAATAGTAAAAGTGAAGAAATTCAGAGCTGCATTCTCAGGAGCATATTGCAAAGGTTAATATGTATTGTTTTCATTCTATATATTTCCAAGATTACTTGCCTCTTACTCCCTCTTGCCTCATACATCTCCCAACCCAAGTTTCTCAAATGTTAATGTGTAACATATTGCTCTAACACTTGGGCATACTTTCTCAGTCTTCAGAATAACTCTTCACCCTAACCTTCTAGCTTTACTAGTGTTTTAACATTCATTGAGGAAACATTTATTGTACACCTACTGTATGCCAATACTTTATTAGGTATTTTGAATACAATCTCCATCTTTGGAAAACTCCAAGTTTCAGGATGTTAGTGGGTAGTGGACACCGTAAAAAAAGAAAAAAGTATAATAAAATGCGTTAAGTATAAAGAAGATGTGCACAAATGCTACAAATATTAATAGCACCAGATAAAACTTTGAATTTGAGGCCGCCTTCAGAAAGGAGGTGATTTTTTCTTCTTTTAGCTGTTTTGAAGGATGAATAGGAGTTTACTAGTGTAACAAGGGAAGAAGAGGATCATTCTATGAATAAATAACCAAGGTCTGTTATTAACATTTATTAAAGAAGTTCCCTAGTTAACCCCACCATCTAATGATTCCTGTCCCCTTTCCACTACACAAATAAGGATGGGTTTGTGAGGGGTCCCAGCTTTCAGGTAGGAAGTAGTAAACAGGAAGCCAAAAATGGTAAGTGGCAAAGTAGAGGGGGGAGCTCCCAAAGATGGAGCAGACTTGAGAGCCAGAGTAAGTTAGATACTGGACTATAGGAGGTGAATTTTTCATTAAAAGAGTGGGGAGGGCATTTGCATTGTGGTCATTGTCCTGCTATATGCATCTAGGCTTATTGACCAATAGGCAGGACTGTTTGCCCTCTTTTTAAAAACATATTTGTAATGCATTTTTGAAATAACTAATACTATATAGATATGTTAAAGTGCCCTATTTAAAAACAAAATAGAGCCGAAACCGGTTTGGCTCAGTGGATGGAGCGTCGGCCTGTGGACTGAGGGGTCCCGGGTTCGATTCTGGTCAGGGGCATGTGCCTGGGTTGCGGGCACATCCCCAGTGGGAGATGTGCAGGAGGCAGCTGATCGGTGTTTCTCTCTCATCGATGTTTCTGACTCTCTGTCTCTCTCCCTTCCTCTCTGTAGGAAATCGATAAAATATATTTTAAAAAAAACAAACAAAAAAAAAAAACAAAAAAAAAATAGAAACAAAAGAAATTATAAAACAAATCAATAAATTATAAAGATAAATTATTAGTTCCTATTTAAATAATAACTAATATTTAAATTTAAATTTAAACTAATAAATTATTAGTTCCTATTTAAAAAATTAAATGAAAGATTATTTAAATAGTAAATAACCTACTTCCTTAGTTCATCTGAATTATGAATCAATTTTTAAAATATACTTTACTTGCAACCCCTTCTAAAGCATAATTTTTAAAATATACTTTACTTGCAACCCTTTCTAAAGCATAATTATTATATATATTTATATAGTTTGCCATATTTTGATATAAGTAATACCTTTTTTTGTACAGCTAATTCTAAACCCAAATTAATAAAATTTGATTTATTGATTTCCCCTTAATCTTGAATTATTTCCTAATGTATTTTCATAGAGAAAACTACCTGCTGTTACTACATTTATTAGAATGTTAGTACTTAGCTTCTTTTTATAAGTAGCTTAGCATGGTATATTGTAGTCAGCAAACTACAGCCCACAGGCTAAATCCAGCTTGGGACCTATTTTGGTATGACTTTTAAATTAAGAATGGGTTTTAAATTTTTTGATGGTTGGGAAAAAATCAAAACAGTAATAAAGAGTAGTATTTTATGACACACAAAACGTACATTTTTGTTTATATTATATTTAGGTTTTATAAAAGCTATTATAAAATACATTCCAATCATATTCCAGCTGAAGCATTAGAGATAGACATTTTTAAATTTTATTTTATTTAAAATAAAGTATTACAGATAGTAGTACATATGTCTCCTTTTATTTCCCCCCATTGACCTTCCCCTGGCCTCCCCTACCCCCTGGCACATGCTCTCATCCCACCCCTCCAGTGTCTTGTGTCCATTGGTTATGCTTATATGCATGCATACAAGTCCTTCGGCTGATCTCTTACCCAACCCTCCCCGGCCTTCCCGCTGTAGTTTGACAGTCTGTTCGATGTTGCTCTGCCTCTGTATCTATTTTTGTTCATCAGTTTATAAT
>NW_005367587.1:6532987-6550699 GCF_000412655.1 Myotis brandtii
CCATTTGTTTATTTTCTCCTTAGTCTCTCTTGCCCTAGTATCTGTGTCTGTAAAGATATTCCTACGACATATGTCTGCAATTTTGCTGCCTATGGAGTCTTGTAGGATTTTTATGGTTTCCTGTGTTACATTCAGGTCCTTTAGCCATTTTGAGTTTATTTTTGTGTATGGTGTAAGTTGGTGGTCTAGTTTCATTTTTTTGCATATATGTGACCAAATTTCCCAGCACCATTTATTAAAGAGGCTGTTTTGATTCCATTGTATGCTCTTGACTCCTTTATCGAATATTAATTGAGTATAATGGTTTGGGTCAATTTCTGGGTCCTCTATTCTGTTCCATTGTTCTGTTCTTGTGCCAGTACCAGGCAGTTTTGAGAAACGTGGCTTGGTAATATAGTTTGATGTCTGGTATTGTGATCCCTCCAACTTTGTTCTTCTTTCTCAGGATAGCTGTGGCTATTTGGGGTCTTTTTTTATTCCAGATGAATTTTTGGAGAGTTTGTTCTAGATCTTTGAAATATGCCATTGGTATTTTAATAGGTATTGCATTGAATCTATAGATTGCTTTAGGTAGTATGGACATTTTAATGATGTTGATTCTACCAATCCATGAACATGGTATTTTCTTCCATTTGTTTATGTCTTCCTCTATAGAGATAGACTTTTTATATGTGAACTAATATTCTTGGTTCTAAGTTGCAAATTGATGAAGTGATATTTTTCAAAGCTATATATCTAGGTTGTAACAATTCAGAAATTTGTGAGCCATGTTTTATGATTTTAGAGTATTCTTTCTACTATATTTGGCATCTTTATTTTAAAATACTTTCCTTCTTGTGAAAAATTACTTGGCCGGTGCAGCTTAGCAGTTGAGCATCAACCCATTAACCAGGAGGGCACTTGATACACAGTTAGGGTACTTGCCTGGGGTGTGGGTTCAATCCCCGGAGGGTGTGCAGGAGGCAGCCGATTGATGTTTCTTTCTCATCAATGTTTCTATCTCTCTATCTCTCTCCCTTGCTCTAAATCAATAAAAGCATATTTTTTAAATTACTCATTAGAAAGTATAAATTAATTGATAGTAGCAATTTGAGTCTTAAATATTAATTGACAGAAAAGATTTCTAACATGATTTCTCCTAATGCATTTCTTTCTATGATAATATGCATCCCAGTTAAATATTTTTATGAGATGCCCAATGTAAAACTTTTATTAACAGATAAATAATGAGTAATGTTTTTCAATAAATTGCAGAAGTATTATTGGTTTATTCAAACATTTTCTGATAGTTTGATTTATAATAATTAAATTTATTTTCAAATTATTTTATTTTCAAGATTTTCTTATCTACTGACTTTAACAGTATAGTTTTCAATAGTGAAGTCATTTCACCTGCCATTGGCATGGTAAAGTTTCCTTGATTACCTCATACACATCTATAATAGAATTTTCTTTCTATTTCAAAAAAATGTTGACAGAGTTCATCAGTTTTTACCCTTATCATTATTTATGATATGACCTGATACCTTTATTGCAATACTTCTTTATCTACTAGATTTATCTAAAATTGTTTGGGGTTACTTCCCAATTAAATAAGAAATCACTCCTCATACATGTTAAAAGAAACTATGTAAAGATACACTTAAATATTTACTGTAATAACAATTACTTTTCTCATGTTTCTGTTTGCATATTAAATATTTACTACTGAATGGCAATGAACTAACACTGAACAATTTTTCTGCTTTCATACATGCTCACTAAAGTAATGATATTAGGATTTTAATAATTATATTGTAAGACATACTGTTCCCCCACACTCCTCTTTAATTTTATATAATTAACAACTGCCTTTTTCCTTTTTCTGTTGTTTCAGTTAAAGGATCAAGAAAGTTAAGTCTGCCAACAGATCTTAAGGCTGATCTTGGTACGGTAGGCAAAAGCCAACATTTTAAGTTCTCTTACATTCTTTTGGCTGAACATTTTTACCAACCAGTCCATGAATAACACAAGTTTCCTCAATGGCAGTATTTGATGTCTTTCCAAAAAAGCTTTCTAAAAATCACCATACAGTTCTGTTGGCAGCATTCAACATTTATTTAATAATCATTTTATAAAATTATGTTTTATAAATCATTACACACAAAGGTATATAATGTTTTGTTTTCTTTTTATCATTAAAACGTTTTTAACATTCAATAGTCACGCATATGGGTCCTCTGTGACTGTTATCATGTAAATTAGCATCATTTTTTTCTGGAATTATTTTTCCTGTTTTTATGTAAGTATCATTTAGAAGTAATGCTACTTTTAAAAAATCTGACATATGTAAGAATGGAGGTTTGGTCATTTTTTTTTATTCTAGGGAAGTTATAGAAAATTCTATTCACTTTTAGTTTACTTTTTTGTGGTGGTCACAGCCTTATTCTTGATTCTAACTCTGAAATAAATAAGACTTTATTAAACAGGCCTTCATATATTTTTGTTTCAGAATTTCTATCTGCTTGTTCCAGCATGGCTTTTCTTTTTTGAAATGTAATTGAATTACCTTTTTATTCATCTCTTTTATTCTGACTTAAAACCATATCATTAAATCCGACTTAAAACCATACCATTAAATCCTAATGTCATGTTAAAATAACAAAAATATAATAATTGGTCTTTGCATTATTCTTGAGAATTTATAAAACTGTTTCACAGATGCTTTTAGTAAATGTTAGTTTGAAGATTTGAACCTAGATCACAGAACATGGTACCCAGAGTTTATGAAGCATAGATACATACTTCATTTCATTGTATTTAAATTAAATAACTGGTAGATAAATAGTTTATTCAATTTAAAATCTAATCACACAAATATCTTATATGAATTTGATTAAAATAGAGTATTTTTTAAATGTAAAGCTTTGATATACTAAACTTATTATCATTAGCTCAATATTAATTTGATAAATAAATTATGAAGTCAATTAGTATTTTACTAGTGTAATTGACATCAAAGGAAAAAAAATCAACATTATAGTTTCATTTGTTGACCTACCACATGTCAGACACTATGCTGGTATGTGTATATTATCTGAGATAAGGTAGGTGATATTGTTCCCATTTTACAAATTAATAAGTTAAGGCTATGAAAAATTCAGATTTGCCTATAGCCACACAACTAGTAGCAAAAGTGTATTTAAATCAAGTACATATCATGCAAAGCTTATAATCTTATAGCTACTTATCATTTTGTGTAGCATATACTGTGACACATGTCAAATGAAGACTATTTACAGAATGATTAACACTTTTATCTAGAAAAATATGCATTCTGATATTCATATAATTTCCACAATCATAATTTTTTTCCTAAAATGTTGAAAAGAAAAAATAAAAAAGAAAGAAAATGTCCAACCCACTTTTTATAGTTTTAGAAATTGCAAAGAAATCTTAGCTATAATTCTAATCTGGAGGTCAGTTAGGCATGGTTGTTATTAATAAACCTACTAATAGACCATTTCTATCAATGTCTGTTTTTCCAGACATTGGAAACAAGCTCAGTGTCCCCCAGTGAATCAAGTATAAAGAAATTGTCTGGGGGGTTGCGGGTATAAGAAAACATTGGACTTAAGTGACACATTAGACCAGATGGACATAATAGACGTTTACAGAATATTCCATCCAAAAGCATGAAAATACATATTCTTCTCAAACATACATAGAACATTCTCTAAGATAAACTATAATGTTATTCCATAAAATAAGTCTTAATATGATAGGATTGAAATAATATCAGGCTTCTTTTCTGATCACATGGTATGAAAATAGAAATCAATTATAAGAAGAAAACTGGAAAATTCACAAATATGTGGAGAATAAGCAACATGCTACTGAACAACCAAATGGCTTAAAGAATAAATCAAAAGAGAAATTTAAAAATATCTTGTGATAAATTAAAATGGAAAAACAATATACCAAAACTTGTGGAATGCAGCAAAAGCAATTATAAGAGGGAAGTTTATAGTGATAAAAACCTACATTAAGAAACAAGAAAGATCTCAAACAACCTAACTTTATACCTTAAGGAACTAGAAAAAGGACAAATGAAGCCCAAAATTAGTACAAGTAAGGAAAAACCAGAGCAGAAATAAATGAAATACAAATTAAAAAGACAGTAGGAAAGATAAATGAACTAATAGCTGATTTTCTGAAAATATAAATAAATGAGACCCGATGCACGAAATTCATGCATGGGTAGAGTCCCTAGGCTGGGCCAGTGATCAGGGCCAATCTGTGAGGCGATCAGGGGGCCCCCGCTGGCACCCGCCTTGGCTGGCCTGGGGCCTGCGGGCTGGGGGCAGCTCCTGCATTGAGCATCTGCCCCCTGACGGTCTGTGCACATCATAGCGACTGGTCGTTCCACTGGTCATTCTGCCGTTTGGTCGATTTGCATATTAGGCTTTTATTATATAGGATAGATTCACCAAGAAAAAAAGAGAGAGGACTCAAATAAAACCAAAAATAGAATGAGACATTAAAATTGATACTGCAGAAATACAAAGGATCATAAGAGGTTACTTTACTCCAACAAACTGGAAAACCTAGAATACATCAATTCCTAAAAACATGCAACATACCAAGACTGAATCATGAAGAAATAGAAAATCTGAACAGACAAATTATTAGTAAGGAGATTGAATCAGTAATCAAAAACTTCCCAATAAGAAAAAAGTCCAGGACTAGATAGCTTCACTGGTGATTTTCACCAAATATTCAAAGAAGAATCAATACCAATCCTCAACTTTTCCCAAAAAATAGAATAGAAGGGAGAACTTCCAAACTTATGAGTCCAGCATTGCCTCGATACCAAAAGAGTCAAGGACACTACAAGAAAATTACAGGCAAAATATCTCTGATGAACAACATAGATGCAGAAATCCTCAACAAAATATCAGCAAACCAAATTTGACAATATATTAAAAGGATCTTATGTTCAAGTGTGATGTATTCCAGGGATGAAAGGATCTGCAAAACAATGTGATACATCACATTAACAAAATAAAGGATAAAAATCATATGATCTTCTCAATAGATGCAAAAAAGCATTTGGCAAAATTCAACATCTATTTATACTGAGTGGGTATAGAGGGAAAATTCCTCTATACATAATAAAGACCACATATAACAAGCCCACGCCTAACATCAACTGAGCAATGAAAAACTGAAAGTTTTTCCTTTAAGATCAGGAATAGGACAAGGATGCCCACTCTCACTACTTTTATTCAAGACTAGCAGCCCGGTGCACGAAATTCATGCACGGGTAAGGTCCCTAGGCCTGGCTGGCGATCAGGGCCAATCTATGGGGCAACCGGCAGGGCAATCGGGGCCCCCGCTTGCACCTGCCTTGGCCTGGAGCCGCCTGCTCACCGGCCCTGCCCCCCACCACCGCTGCCACTGGTCGCTGTCTTTGGGGCGACCAGCAGGGTGATTGCGGCCCCCGCTCGCACCCGCCTTGGCCTGGCGCCGCCCACTCATCTGTTCCACCATCCTGCCATGGTCCCACTCTCGTCGGGGCCTATTGGTGCTGGCAGCGCCTCTACTGCCACCCGCTGCCAGCACTGCGTCACCGACGCACGCCATGTTCCACGCCACCCCCTGGTGGTCAGTGCATGTCTAACTCCCAGTCTGTCAAACTCCCGCCTGTGGGGACAATTTGCATATTAGCCTTTTATTATATAGGATTATATAGGATAGGACTGGAAGTCCTAGCCAGAGCAATTAAGCAAAAAAAAAAAAAGTTCTTAAAATTGGAACAGGAAAAGTACAACTGTCTTTATCTACAGATGACATATATTAAAAAAGAACCCTAAAGACTCTTCCAAAAAAAATGTTAGACATATAAAGAAATCAGGAATGTTGGAAGATAGAAAATCATTATACAAAATCAGTTGCATTTCTATACACTAACAATAGACTATTATAAAGAGAAATTAAGAAAATCACCTTTATAATTGCATCAAAAAGAATTAAATACCTAGGAATAAATTTAACAAAGGAGGTAAAATATCTGTGCACAAAAACTGTAAGACATTCTAAAGAAATTAAAGAAGACACAAATAAATGGAAAGATATTCCATGCTCATGGATTAGAAAAATTCATATCGCTAAAATGCCCATACTACCCAAAGCAATCTACAGATTTAATGCAATTTCTATAAAAATTCCAATGATATTTTTCACATAAATAGAAAAAAATTTATAAAATTATATGAAGCCACAAAACACCCCAATAGCCAAAGCAATCTTGAGAATGAAAAATAAAGGCATCACACTTTCTGGTTTCAAACTATATTACAAAGCTATAACAATATAGTATTGGCACAAAATCAGACAGACACAGATCAATGGAACTGAAGAGAGAGCCCAGAAATAAACCCATGCATATATGGTCAATTTATGTACAACAAAGGAGCCAAGAATATACTATATGGAAAGCATAGTTTCTTCAATAAATGGTGCTGGAAACACTGGGAAGCCACATGCAAAAGAATGAAACAAAATCACTATATTCCATACACAAAAATTGACTAAGATGGATTAAAGACTTGAAGATAAGATATGCAACAATAAAACTCCTAGAAAAAATAGGAAGTAAGCTCCTTGACATTGGCCTTGGGAATAATTTTTTGGATTTGACAACAAAGGGAAAGAAAACAAGCAAAAATAAACAAGTGGTACTACATCAATCTAAAAGGTTTTTGTACCTCATCAACAAAGGAAACATCAACAAAATGAAAAGGCAACCTATAGAATGGGAAAAAATATTTTTAAATCATATCTGATAAGGGGTTAATAGTCAAAATATATAAAGAAGTCATACAACTAAATAGCAAAAAAAAAAATCTGATTTGAAATGGGCAGATAAACTGGATAGTCTTCAAAGAAGACATACAAATGACAACAGGTACATGAAAATCTACTCAATATCACCAATCAGAAAAGTACAAATCAAAACGATGAGATATCACCACACACCTGTTAGAATGGGTATCATCAAAAAGAAAAGTGTTGGTGAGGATGTGGAGAAAATGAACTCATACACTATTGGTGGGGATGGAAACTGGTATAGTCACTATGAGAAACAGTATGGAGGCTCCTCAAAAAATTAAAAATAGACCTACCATATGATCCAGCAATTTCACTTCTGAGTATATAGCCAAAGACAATGAAAACAGGACATCAAAGAAATATCTGCACTTCTATGTTCCTTTCAGTATTATTCACAATAGCCACAATATGGAAACATCCTAAAAGTTTATGTCCATAAACAGATGAATGGATAAAGAAGATGTGATAGATATGTACATATACACAATAGATATTACATACAAGATTATTCTTCCATGAGAAAGATGGAAATCTTGCCATTTGCAACAACAATGATGGGCCTTGAGGGCATTATACAAAGTGAAATAAACTAGACAGGAAAACAAATATTCATGGTATCACTTATATGTGGAAGCTGAAAAATAAAAATGTCAAACTAAGAAACAGTAGAAAAGTGGTTGCCAGGGGGTGGAGGTAGGGAAAATATAGAGAGGTAAAGGGTACAAACTTTCAGTTATAAGATGAATAAGGTCTGAGGATCTGATGTATAACATGGTGACTATAGTTGACAACACTGTAATGTATAATTGAAACTTGCTAATAGAGGAGAACTTAAATGTTCTCACCAAAATAAATAAATGAGTGGTGATGAGTCTTTTAATTAATGAGATGGTGGGAACCATTTTACAATGTACACGTATCTCAAATCACTACAATGTATACATTAAATATCTTACAATTTCATATGTCAATTATACCTTGATGAAGCTGAAAATCTTTTGTTATTTCAAGTTAAAACATTCTATTCATCAGTAACAAAGCCTAAGGCAATGTTTTCAGTAAGAGATTATTTTCCTAAAAACAGTAAATTTGGTCCCAAATAATTTGTAAAAATCTTCCTAAATGGATGTTTAAATGCAATAGAAATTAAACTTGGAAAAGAATGAGAAATAAAAAGGAAAAAGCTCATTGAAAGGTTGGATTTCAGAGACTAAACATTAAATTTAGAATATATAAACCTTTACTCATTCAAAGCATTTTAACTTTGACAAAAAAAAAAAAATCATAGCCATGAAAACTTTGCTATGAAATAATCAGATTAAAGCCAGGAATAAAATTAAGCTGACTTCAAGGGAAGTCTGTCATTCAGTCCCTTTGGTCTTTAGCTTAAAATTCATCAGAAAAATGTCGTAAAAATAATTGCTTAAAAACCTCAAAAGTGTCAGCAAAAATGTACATAAATATATAGCCTACTAGAGGCCCAGTGCACGAAATTTGTGCAGGGGCAGGGGTCCTTCAGCTCAGCCTGCACCCTCTCCAATCCAAGATCCCTCTCGTAATCCGGAACCACTGGCTCCTAAGTGCTCACCTGCCTGCTTGCCTGATGACCCTAACCACCTAACTGCTCTCCCCTCCTGACCTGATCACCCTAACCACCTATCTGCTCTCCCCTCCTGACCTGATCACCCTAACCACCTATCTGCTCTCCCCTCCTGGCCTGATCACCCTGCCTAACTGGGACCTTCTCCCTTCTTCCTTCTCCCGAGGCACGGGCCTTCTCACCTTCTCCCTTCTGCCTTCTCCCATGGCGCTGGCTTTCTCACCTTCTCCCTTCTGACTTCTCCCACGGCGCCAGCCTTTTCACTTTCTCCCTCTGCCTGCTCCTGCATGGCATGGGCCTTTTCACCTTTCCCTTCTGCCATCTCCCCAGGCGCCGGCCTTCTCACCTTCTCCCTTCTGCCTTCTCCCATGGTGCCTGTCTTCTCACCTTCTCCCTTCTACCTGCTCATGCATGGTGCCAGCCTTTTCACCTTCTCCCTTCTGTCTTCTCCCAGGGTGCCATCTTCTCCCTTCTGCCTGCTCCTGCATGGTGCTGGCCTTCTCACCTTCTCCCTTCTGCCTTCTCCCAAGGCACCAGCCTTCTCACCTTCTCCCTTCTGCCTTCTCCCGGGGCGCTGCCTACCCTCGAGTTGCCTCAGGCTGGTCCCTCATTCTCCCGGCGCCTCCCCGCTTCTGCCTCATCTCTGGAGCAATGCCCTGTGGCATGCATAGGAGCTAATAAAGAGCTAATATGCTAATGGTTCGGTCGTGACTTATGGCGTCCTGGCCTAATTTGCATATTACCTCTTTATATATATAGTTTCTTATTTGTCAAAAACACTGAAATAAAGAAAAATTATGTAAACCTCAGTTCTGGTGAGTATGATAGCAGAGATGTCCTCCTGCACCAGGCCAGCACAGCTCCCGGCATTTAGGCCCCAGCATCAGCAATGCTAAGCCACTGACAGTGGTATCTTAACTAAAAGTAACTCAACTTTTAGTTACTTTTGGGCATTGTTATTGGCTGCAAAGCTTCTGAGTATACCTCAAAGGTTCTTCCTAAGAGTTTGAGCTGCCTAGTACCCTTTAAGAAATTCTTTTCCTGCCCTAACCAGTTTGGCTCAATGGATAGAGCTTGGCCTGCGGACTGAAGGGTCCCAGGTTCGATTCTGGTCAAAGGCATGTACCTTGGTTGCAGGCACATCCCCAGTAGGGGGTGTGCAGGAGGCAGCTGATCGATGTTTCTCTGTCATCGATGTTTTTAACTCTCTATCCCTCTCCTTTCCTCTCTGTAAAAAATCAATAAAATATATTTTTAAAAAATTTATTTTAAAAAAATTCTTTTCCTGCTTAAATTAAGCAAACAACCAATATTAAATCAATCAACAAGCCAACCTATCCTTCACCTTGGCACCATTCTAGCCCAGGCATGTGAGGAAAGAAGCCTTCAAGGATTCCAATCCCCCAGCCATGCAAGTACCTGAATGAAGGCCCCTCACATCATGGATATAACATCCCCACCTTGCCTCAGCTACTTAAATTATGGTCCACAGAATCTGTGAACATAATATAATGATTGTGATTTTACATCAGTAACATTTGTAGTGGTTTTTTATGCAACAAGAAGGACGTAGCCATCTTTCTGTGATTTGAACAAAAAGAATTCTTACTCTTCATAATTCTACACACTTGGATTCCTTTATATTAAGATTTAATTCTGATATTTATGCCTCCTTCTCCTCTTGGCACAGATAATGTAAATGGACACTGCACAAGCCCAACTTCTCAGAGTTGCGGTTCTGGAAAACGCCTTTCCAGCGCTGATGTTTCCAAAGTAAACCGCTGGGGTCCTGCAAGACCACCTTTTCGAAAAGCACAGTCAGCTGCCTGCATGGAGATTTCTTTACCAGTTACAACAGAAGGTAGGTTAAACATACACATTTTTGTGGATACAATTAAAATTTGACATACCATGCATGGTATTGGGAGCTGGAGGACAAGGGATGGAGGTCATGTGTAAAAGATAAACAAAACAGTCAACTCTAGGCAGTGACTAACAGAGCCTGGTCGGGCTATTGTCATGATGCCAAATCCATTCCCCACTCCCCCTCCTTCTTCACCTCTGAAACCAGAATGGCTCTGCCTATTGGTGGGCTCCCACCTCCTCTGTACAAAGGGTGACCTATGCCTTAATCTGTTGTCTGTACTCCAAAGCTTATTCTCATCTCTAAATTCTATTAAAACAACTATGTTTATAAACTTGCCAAGGGATAGGAAGGAGAAATTAGGAGTACTATATTTTGTTTTCTAGAAAAAGAATAGTCTGAGAATTTATACTTAGTCTCTGTTTATAAAAATGAGTCACAGTCTACCTATGAAGAGGGAACGGTGAGTGAAGGCAATAGAAAGAAGAATATGAGAAACTTGTACTCTGGAGTTTCTAAGAATACAACCTTCCTAATACCCTTTAACTGAGGTGGTGAGTTTATGCTGCTGGAGTGTGTGCACTGTTAAGTATTGATGAGCAGGAGAACCTGAAACCATCCCGTGTTTTTTTAAGTGGGCTGAAGCCTCTGAGAAAGATTACCACTGTCAATCGGACGGCACTGTCCACAGCTCCTTTCTTGGCCCCATGCAATTAGGACTGAATTTGGATTCAAGGCAGGCAGCTGGGAACTAGTTCAGGAAGATAACATTTGCTCTTTGGCCTTGGTAAATAGTTCAATTTTTTACAGCTGTAATTACTCCAGATATAGCAAAACCAAAAAGTGCATTAAGGAAATGTATTTGCCATAGAGCATTTGTGATCCTTCAGGTTAGTAGCCACTGTGTTGTCAGTAAGTGGAAATTGCCAAGAAACCGTTAGGAATACTTCCAACAATTGAGAGATAGATAGGAAGCATAATTAAAATGGTGCCAGAAATTCTTGTAACTTTGACTATTTAGACTAAATATTTTCTCCAGGTTAGAGAATTTCAACTAACATGTAAGATGATGTAGAGAGAAAAGCATGGTGAACTGGAGAGTCGAGTTCTAGTCCCAGCCCTGCTTATGTTGATTTACACTCTGCACTTTAGTCTCTTCCTCTTCAAAATAACCTGGCGAACTGGATAAGCTGCCTTCCGGATCAGCTAACAAAGAATAAAATTCTATGTCCCCTTCATAATTTTGGTTTTCATGTACTAAGTCTGACTTTACTTTTTCTGGAAGTACACTAACATTTAATCTTTGTTCTTTAAATTTCCACAGAGAGCCGAGAAAATTCCTATAGTCGTTCTAGAAGCTCTAGCATTTCCAGTATTGACAAAGACTCCAAAGAAGCAATTACAGCACTGTACTTCATGGAGTCCTTCGCTCGGAAAAATGACTCCACCATCTCCCCTTGTTTGTTTGTTGGAACTAGTCTGGGGATGGTGTTAATCATGTCCCTGAGCCTCCCTTCAGCAGAGGAACAAAGACTCACAGAGCCAGTCATGGTATTGCCAAGTGGTAAGAGTTTTTAGTTATTCCTTCTTTGTTACTTTTTAAAATTTAGATATAAGGTATTACAATACCTTCATTGTATTGATGTATTCTGTATAATAGGAACTATTGAGAATTTCATAAGTCATATACTATTTCAACATTTGTCATATTGCAACTTACCTTTCCTTTGCAGTGGTTCTCGACCTTCCTAATGCCGCGACCCTTTAATACAGTTCCTCATGTTGTGGTGACCCTCAACCATAAAATTATTTTCATTGCTACTTCATAACTGTAATTTTGCTACTGTTATGAATTGTAATGTAAATATCTGATATGCAGGATGTATTTAGGCAATCCCTGTGAAAGGGTCGTTCGACCCCCAAAGGGGTTGCGACCCACAGGTTGAGAACCGCTGCTTTAGGGTAAAATAGCACAACCATTTCTATGGTAGTAAACTGGAACAGCCAACCTAAACATTGCCTTGGAAAAGAAGTTCCTCAGAAGCACTGAACTGAAGAAAAACCTCAATGCAAAAGTTAAAAAGTTATTTTTAATGAACTGAAGCATTTCTCCAAAGTTCCATACCAGATCAGAGCCTATGAGTGTTTTTGTATCATTCTTGAAGAACTCAGAACAATTAAGCTAGAAGTGTCTGACTTGAGGTGGCTCTAAAGTCTTTGATAAACTTCTCATCTTGTTTCACTCAATTTCTTTCCTTTTTATCCTATTGCTCAAAACATATGTTATATTCTCTTCCTACTTGAATTATCTTTTTTCATTCAAAGAGATGAGTGAGATTCCTCCTGTTATTCCTTTTAATATTTTTTAATTTGTTCTCTTTCCTATTTATGATAAAAGTTATCTGAGAAACATTTCTAAAAAAAGAATTTTATTAATATATAGCATAAGGGCCGAGACCGGTTTGGCTCAGTGGATAGAGCGTCGGCCTGCGGACTGAGGGGTCCTGGGTTCGATTCCGGTCAGGGGCATGTACCTGGGTTGCAGGCACATCCCCAGTGGGGGATGTGCAGGAGGCGGCTGATCGATGTTTCTCTCTCATCGATGTTTCTGACTCTCTATCTCTCTCCCTTCCTCTCTGTAAAAAATCAATAAAATATATATTTAAAAAAATATATATATATATAGCATAAGGGATTTTATTTTAAAAGAACACATATAAATGGTATAGTAAGTTAGATAAAGTTGTGTTTTCTTAGTTAACTGGTTATGCTAAATTCGTATATATGAATTATTACTTACTAGAGGCCCGGTGCATGAATTCGTGCACCAGTGGGGTCCCTCAGCCTGGCCTGCAGGATTGGGCTGAAACTGGCTCTCTGACATCCCCTGAGGGGTCCTAGATTGCGAGAGGGCGCAGGCCAGGCCGAGGGACCCCACCCGTGTATGATCGGGGCCAGGGAGGGACGGGGGCGGTTGGCCAGCCAGGGAGGGACTGTGGGAGGGCTTGTCCGGCCCATCTCGCTCAGTCCCAATTGGCCGGACCCCAGCAGCAAGCTAACCTACCAGTTGGAGCATCTGCCCCCTGGTGGTCAGTGCACGTCATAGCGACTGGTCAACCTGTTGTCTGTCTGCCCCCTGGTGGTCAGTGCACGTCATACCGCCATCTTGGCTGACAGTTAATTTGCATATACTCACTGGTTAGCCAATGAAAAGGGTAGCGGTCGTACGCCAATTACCATGTTTCTCTTTTATTAGTGTAGACTAGAGGCCCGATGCACGAATTTCATGCAAGAGTAGGCCTTCACTGCCCCGGCTGCCTCAGCCCTCACAGCCCTGGCTTCATCTGGAAGTTCATCCGGACAGTCGTTCCACTGTTCGGCCTGTTGATTTTTATATTGCGCTTTTATTATTATAGATTTTAAGTGGAATAGCTCTCTCTACTAGTGTGGCAAATTCACATAAATGCATGTATATGGCTTAAACAACAGTTTATTTTCTCATACTTCTGAAGGCTAGAGGTCCAAGAGTAAGGTGTTGGCACTTTTGGTTTCTTCTGAGGCCCCTCCTAGATGTGCAGGGGGCCATCACTGTGTATGCATGTACCCCTGGGGACTGCCTGTCCCAATCTCCTCTTCTTAGTCTGTTGGATTAGGGCCCACCCTAACAGCTTCATTTTAATTTAATCACCTCTTTAAAGTCTATCTTAAAGTCACAGTATAAGGTACTGGGGTTTATGGCTTCAACATATGAATGGCGGGGGGGCACAATTCAAATTATAACATGCATTGTATTTTAGAAGTTAATCTATTTGGATCATTTTTAAATTTATTTTTAAATTATAGTTGACATACATTATATTAGTTTCAAGTGTACATTAGTGATTCGACATTTATAGACTTTATAAAGTGATCACCATAAGTCTAGTGACCATTTGACACCATAGATAATTATTACGATATTATTGACTATATTCCCTATGCCCATGACTTTTTCTATAAATGGCAGTTTGTACATCTTAGTCCCCTCCTTCACTTTTTCACCCATCCCCCAAAACTCTGCTATCTGGCAATCATCAGTTTGTTCTCTGCATCTATGAGTTTGTTTCTGAGTGAAATAAGATAGAGGAAGACAAAAACTGTATGATTTCACTTATGTGGAATCTAAAAAATAAAATGAGCAAACAAAGCTGAAACAAACTCATAGATACAGAGGATTACTTTTTAAATTATAAATTTATTTCACAATAAGAAAACATTTTTTACTACATTGCTAATTTTTAAATAAATAGGCACAATTCTTTTAGTCCTTAGCTCACTATTTAGTGAAATTGAGAACTGTGGCTTTTTTTTTAAAGTTAACCAAATTGACAAACCTTTGGCTACACCAGTGATGGTGAACCTTTTGAGCTCACTGTGTCAGGATTTTGAAAAACCCTAACTTAACTCAGGTGCCATGTCACATATAGAAATTTTTTTATATTTGCAACCATAGTAAAACAAAGATTTATATTTTTGATATTTATTTTATATATTTAAATGCCATTTAACAAAGAAAAATCAACCAAAAAAATGAGTTCGCATGTCACCTCTGACACGCGTGTACTAAGAAAAAAAGAGAAGACTCAAATAAAATCAGAAATGAAAAATAAGCCATTACAATTGATACCACAGAAGTAAAAATTATATGCCAACAAACCGGATAACCTAGAAGAAATGAATACATTCCCAGAAACACATAACCTACTAAGACTGAATCACTAAGAAATAGAAAGTCTGAACAGACCTGTAACTACTAAGGAGAAGGAATCAGTAATAAAAAACCTCTTCACAAAGAAAACCCACTTATTTTCTAAGGAATCTTTTCACATAAGTTTATCTTGAAAATAAATTCTAATCAATGATACGGAAATTTGAGATCACTGAACTATTGAATTTTAGAGGGAACGCATCTAGAGAGTACCCATTCTAGTGGTGATCGCTGTGGTTGGAATCAGAATCAATATGGGTTGTTATAGCAGATTATTGGGTGCCATCCAGGCGTTTCTGATTCAGTAGGTCTGGGCTGGGGGCTGGAGATTTGCCTTTTTAACAAGCTCCCAGGTGATGCTGATCATGCAAATACAACTTCGCAGGCAGGGATGGAAAAGCCTGCCGTTTGTCCCTCCTGTGTAAGGAAAAACCTAGTCCTTCCTCCCATGCCACACAACTTCCTTTACTTTCTCACTCCTGCCACACTCACAACTTCTTACACAGAGGTATGGTGGGATTTTTCCCACAACAAGCAATTCTCTGCAACACTGGCTGGGTGTCCCATAATTTAACTCAATTCTGATACCAGAGATAACGTCATATCCCACAAGTTAAGGGCTCAGTCCCACAAGTTAAGGGCTCAGTCACACCAGACTGTCCCCCACACTCCTTCAGGAGCCAGTCGCAAGTCTAGGTTGTTACTACCTGTGCTTCGGCTATAAGTCTGAGGACACAACTCCTCCTTGGCTTTAATTTGCTACAGCAGCCACAGAACTCAGAAAAACTAGTTACTTATTGTTTCCAGTTTATTATGAAGGATACAGATGAATATCCAGATAGAAGAGATGCCAGGACAAAGTAAGTGGGAAGGTCACAGAGCTTCCATGCTTCTCCCGCACCTCCACTTTTCACCAACCCGGAAGCTCTCCAAAACCCTCCTTTGGGTTTTTATGGAGGCTTCACTGCACAGGTATAATTGATTGAGTTCACTGGTTATTGAACTCTATCTCCAGCCCCTCTCCATCAGGCAGATCCTCTAATCACTTGTTGGTTCCCCTGGCAACTAGCCTCCACCCTAAAGCAAGGGCCAGTCACCTCCTTAACATAACAAGACACCTGTGTATCTCTCCTCACTTAGGAAATTCCAAAGGTCCCTGCCCCAACTGGTAATGAAGACCAAATACATATCCTATCTAATAAAAGAGTAAATTAACCATCAGTCCACGACAAAAATGGTGGTGCCCATAGTGGCCTGGGCAGGACGCTGGCGGCGTTGCCCTGGCAACGAGAGCCCAGCATCTGGCCCGGCTGCATGGAGGGAGAGGAGGGAAGGGGCCTTGGGCGGAGTCTACCTCGAGGGATACCCAGCGTCTGGACGGAGGGGAGGGCAGAGGCCTTGGGCCAGAGTCTGCGGTGAGGAGAGCTGGGCTTACAGCAACGCAAGCCCAGTGTCTGCACCCTGGCCGGGTGGAGGAAAGTGAGGGCAGGGGCCTTGGGCCGGAGTCCATGGTGAGGGATGCTGGGCTCGCTGTGATGAGTTCAGCTTTAGAAGTTATTTACTAACCATCAGTAAGTAAATAACTTCTAAAGCTGAACATGTGTGCTCAGCCGGGTGAAGAGAGGGTAGGGGAGAGGCCTTGGGCTGGAGTTCGTGCTGAAGGAGGGGAGGGGAGGGGCCTTGGGCCAGAGTCTGTGCCCTAGATGCACGGAGGGAGGGGAGGGCAGGGGCCTCCGGCCGGAGTCCACAGTGAGGGATGCTGGGCTCCTGGAGTCCAGGCAGGGGGAGGGGAGTGGAAGGGAGGGGTCTCGGGCTAGAGTCTGCGGCAAGGAACGCTGGGCTCACAGTGACACGTTCAGCTTTGGAAGTTATTTACTAACCATCAGTAAGTAAATAACTTCTAAAGCTGAACATGTGTGCTCGGCCGGGCGGAGGGAGGGGAGGGCAGGGGCCTCGGGCCAGAGTCTGAAGCAAGGGATTGCAGGCCGGGCTGAGGGACACCCCCCCCCCTCAAATTTCGTGCATCGGGCCTCTAGTTTATTATAAATCACAATAGCACACAGGCATATTAAGCTTAATCAAAATCCTGGTTAAATTTAATTCTGCCTACTATTTCTATACCTGTATAGCTGAAAATGGATGGAGAAAATATATAACCACACTAATAGTCTCGTTTTGAAATATGTTGTCAATAACCTCCTGTGGGTTCCTGTGTTGCTGGGTAATCATATTATTGTTATTTTGTTCTTTCTCCCACCCCCTTGAACAACAATTGCAATTTTCTCCACTCTCCTCAAACCTCCAGTACCTCCCCCACTGTTTCAGTCTCAGCTAATAATGTGTGTACTCTTTCCCTGAGAAAACTGAAGCAATCAGATAAGAACTACAGCTGCCATGGCCATATCTGCCAACCTGTCTGCCTGTATCTCCATGGTCTCTATATTCTCTCCTATTTTTATGACAATTCTGTGTAAACTCCTAACTTGGTCAACTTCTCCACATGCACACTAGATTCTGCTCAAGAAATTCAATCCAGCAATTTTTTTTGTAATTATATGTTATATTTATACTAGAGGCCCGGTGCACAAAAATTTGTGCACTGGAGGGGGGGGTCCCTCAGCCTGGCCT
>NW_005367587.1:6551167-6562051 GCF_000412655.1 Myotis brandtii
TCTTTTTTTTTTTATTTTGGGACTAATGTTCTCCATTCTATTTTCATCGTTCCTTTAGCAACATTTTTCTCTACCTCAATTTGCCTCTGTGCTAAACCCTCTTCCCCACTTTTTCCCTTTTGTTGTCCTGTTTCTCTTACCCTACTCCAGCTTTAGATTTTCCCTATTCTTTTTACCCCCTGTCAAAATTTCACCCTACTTATATACCCTATGTCCAATCCCCTGCTCTAAATCCTTATACACCTTTCCCTTATCTTCCTTCACTATCCAAATTTTTTTCTTCTTCTTCTTCTTTTCTCTCTCTATTGTTTATTGTTGTTTGCTCGATTGACGAGTATATTGGGGGTTTTTTTAGGATCGTTTGTGAGGTTAGTCTGCTTATTCTTTTTATTTTTCTCCCCCCGCCCCCCGGTTATTTCTGTGCTTCTGTTTTCCCTTGCGTCGCTTGATATTATTGGTTGTTTGTAGTTTGTATTCATCTCCAGGAATCTGCTGCTGTAAATTGTTGGTATTAGTGGCGGTTCTATAGGAGTTTTCCCCTCATATAAATAGTCTCTTCCCCTCTTATACTTCACTCTCTTTTCTCTCTTACTTTTTTTTTTCTTTTTCCTCTTCTTTTTTCCCCTCCCTTTTTCCAATTTTATTTTTGCACTCCTTTTTTTTTCTTTTTTCTTTCTTTCTTTTTTCTCTTCTACCTTTTTCTCTTCTTTCTTCCTTATCTCCTAACTCTCTTAGCTCGGGTGGCCACCTTTATTTGGGGTTATTGATATCGTAAATACATTCGTGTTCAGTGCCTGGTACGTTGTGCCTTGTTGTGTTGTATTTTGTGCCTTTAAATCAACGCAGCAGATTCAAGCAACAGCGGCCTCCTGATCTCCACACGCTCTGTCTGGGGAACAGTTACTGTGTGTGAAGCCTCCCTCCACCTGCCAGAAGAGCCACCACAGCTGTGAACAGCACCCACCAGAGGCCCTGCTATCAACGGAGGAGCCACTGCTACCACAACCGCCCAAGGAGCAACCACAGCCCGAGGAGCCACTGCCACCCAGGGAGCAGCCACTGAACGACTCAACAACTAGATATGTCAGTGAGATCAAACATGGGTAGACAAAGAAACCCCCAAAGGAAAGAGAAGGAGGACTCGCCAGAAAAGCAGCTAAGTGAGACAGAGGCATGCAACATGACGGAAAAAGAATTCAGAATAAGGGTCCTAGAGTACATGCACCGGTCGGAGGAAAAAATCAATACTATATGCAAGAAGCTAGAAGAATCAGATGAAAAATTCAATACCATATGCAAGAAGCTAGAAGAATCAGATGAAAAATTCAATACCATATGCAAGAAGCTAGAAGAATCAGATGAAAAATTCAATACCATATGCAAGAAGCTAGAAGAATCAGATGAAAAATTCAATACCATATGCAAGAAGCTAGAAGAATCAGATGAAAAATTCAATACCATATGCAAGAAGCTAGAAGAATCAGATGAAAAATTCAATACCATATGCAAGAAGCTAGAAGAAACAGATGAAAAAATCAACAACTTAAGTAAGGCCCAAGAAGAAATGAAGAGTGATATAGCTGCCATAAAAAACTCCATTGAAAGTATCAACAGTAGACTAGGAGAAGCGGAGGACCGAATTAGTGAATTAGAAGACAAGGAAGCAAAACACACCCAAACTATACTGCAAATGGAGAAAAAAATTAAAAGACAGGAGGAGAGCCTAAGGGAGCTTTGGGACAACATGAAACGAAACAACATACGAATAATAGGGGTGCCAGAACAACAGAAAGATGAACATGGATTAGAAAACCTATTCGAAGAAATAATATCAGAAAACTTCCCTGAGGTGGGGAAGAAAAAAGTCACACAAGCCCAGAGAGTCCCAAACAAGGTGAATCCGAAAAGACCCACACCAAGACACATCATAATTACCATGGCAAATGTTCAGGACAAAGAGAGAATCTTACAGGCTGCAAGAGAGAGACGGAAAGTTACATACAAGGGATCTCCCATTAGATTATCAAATGATTTCTCAACAGAAACACATCAGGCCAGAAAAGAATGGACAGAAATCTACAAAGTGATGCAAAGCAAAGGACTGAATCCAAGAATACTCTATCCAGCAAGGCTATCATTCAAAATTGAAGGGGAAATAAGAAGCTTCACAGACAAAAAAAGGCTAAGGGAGTTTATCACCACCAAGCCAGCCATGCAAGAAATGCTAAAGGGACTGGTGTAAAAAGAAGAAATAACAAGCTCAGAAAGAAAACAGCCACACACACAAAAAAAGAAATGGCTACAAACAAGTACCTTTCAATAATAACTTTAAATGTAAACGGACTAAATGCTCCAACCAAAAGACATCGAGTGGCTGAATGGATAAAAAAACATGACCCATACATCTGCTGTCTACAAGAGACCCACCTCATTAGAAGGGACTCACACAGACTGAAAGTGAAGGGATGGAAAAATATCTTTCACGCAAATGGAAAGGAAAAGAAAGCTGGGGTAGCAATACTTATATCGGACAAAATACATCTCAAAGTGAAGGCCATAACCAGAGATAAGGAAGGCCACTTCATAATACTAAAGGGATCAATACAACAAGAAGATATAACCCTGGTAAACATATATGCACCCAATGCAGGAGCACCCAAATTCATAAAAAAACTCCTGGAAGATATCAAAGGAGAGATCGACAACAATACAATCATAGTAGGGGACTTTAATACACCACTGACACCACTGGATAAGCCCGCTAGACAAACAATCAGCAAAGAAACAGCAATCCTAAATGACTCACTAGATCAGATGGACTTAATTGACATCTTCAGAACACTTCACCCCAAAGCCATGGAATATACATTCCTCTCAGGTGCTCATGGGACATATTCAAAAATAGACCACATATTGGGTCACAAGCAAAGTCTCCACAAATTCAAGAAGATTGAAATCATAAAAAGCTTCTTCTCAGACCACGATGGCATAATGTTAGAAATAAACTACAATAAAAACAACCCAAAATACTCAAACACTTGGAAGCTGAATAGCATGTTATTAAATATTGATTGGGTTACCAATGACATCAAAGAAGAAATTAAAAACATCCTGGACACTAATGACAATGAAAACACAACAATCCAAAACCTATGGGACACAATGAAAGCAGTCCTGAGAGGGAAGTTTATAGCTCTGCAGGCCTATCTCAAAAAACAAGAAAAAATGGTAGTAAATCATCTAACTCTTCAACTCAAAGAATTAGAAAGAGAGCAACAAGAAAACCCCAGAGTGAGCAGAAGGAAGGAGATAATAAAGATTAGAGCAGAAATAAATGACATAGAGACCAAAAAAACAATACAGAAAATCAATGAAACCAAGAGCTGGTTCTTTGAAAGGATAAACAAGATTGACAAACCTCTAGCCAGGCTCACCAAGAAGCAAAGAGAGAGGACCCAAATAAACCAAATCAGAAACGATAGAGGCGAAATAACAACAGACCCCACAGAAATACAAATGATTGTTAAACAATACTATGGACAGCTCTACTCCAACAAACTAGACAACCTGGAGGAAATGGACAAATTCCTAGGAAAGTACAACATTCCAAAACTCAATCAGGAAGAATCTAAAAACCTCAATAGGCCAATAACTATGGAAGAAATTGAAGCAGTCATCAAA
This sequence comes from Myotis brandtii, assembly GCF_000412655.1. Classification (NCBI taxonomy): domain Eukaryota; kingdom Metazoa; phylum Chordata; class Mammalia; order Chiroptera; family Vespertilionidae; genus Myotis; species Myotis brandtii. Next base: position 6,554,849 of record NW_005367587.1, read on the forward strand.
AAGCTTCCAGCAAACAAAAGCCCAGGACCAGATGGCTTCTCAGGGGAGTTTTACCAAACTTTCAAGGAAGAACTAAAACCTATCCTCCTCAGACTACTACAAAAAATTCAGGAGGAAGGAACACTTCCAAGCTCATTCTATGAAGCCAGCATCACCCTAATACCAAAACCAGGTAAAGACAACACAATGAAAGAGAATTACAGGCCAATATCCCTCATGAACATAGATGCCAAAATCCTCAACAAAATCTTAGCAAATCGGATCCAACAGTACATCAGAAAGATCATACACCATGACCAAGTAGGATTTATCCCAGGGATGCAAGGATGGTACAACATCCGTAAATCAATAAACGTAATACATCACATAAACAAATTGAAAGAAAAAAACCACATGGTCATATCAATTGATGCAGAAAAAGCATTCGACAAAATCCAACACCCATTTTTGATAAAAACTCTCAGCAAGGTGGGAATAGAAGGATCATACCTCAACATAATAAAAGCCATATATGACAGGCCCACAGCCAACATCATACTCAATGGACAAAAACTAACACCATTTCCCCTAAGAACAGGAACAAGACAGGGATGCCCACTCTCGCCACTCCTCTTTAACATAGTCCTGGAAGTATTAGCCATTGCAATTAGACAAGAAGAAGAAATAAAAGGCATCCAAATTGGAAAAGAGGAAGTAAAACTGTCCTTATTTGCAGACGACATGATATTATACATACAAAACCCTAGAGACTCCATCAAAAAGCTACTAGACTTAATACATGAATTTGGCAATGTAGCAGGATACAAAATTAACCCCAAGAAATCTGAGGCATTTCTATACACCAATAGTGAACTTTCAGAAAGAGAGATTATAAAAACAATCCCATTTACCATCGCACCAAAAAAATTAAGCTACCTAGGAATAAACTTAACTAAAGAGGTAAAAGACCTCTACTCAGAAAACTACAGGACGTTGAAAAAAGAGATAGAGGAAGACATAAAGAGATGGAAGAACATACCATGTTCTTGGATTGGTAGAATCAACATCATTAAAATGTCCATACTACCCAAAGCAATCTATAAATTCAACGCACTTCCCATTAAAATACCAATGGCCTACTTCAAAGATCTAGAACGAACTCTCCAAAAATTCATCTGGAATAAAAAAAGACCCCGAATAGCTGCAGCGATCCTGAGAAAGAACAAAGTAGGTGGGATCTCAATGCCAGATATCAAGCTGTATTACAAAGCCACTGTTCTCAAAACTGCCTGGTACTGGCACAAGAACAGACATATAGATCAGTGGAATAGAATAGAGAGTCCAGAAATTAGCCCGAACCAATATGCTCAATTAATATTTGACAAAGGAGGCAAGAACATACAATGGAGCCAAGATAGTCTCTTCAATAAATGGTGTTGGGAAAATTGGACAGATATATGCAAGAAAATGAAACTAGACCACCAACTTACACCATACACAAGAATAAACTCAAAATGGATAAAGGACTTAAATGTACGACAGGAAACCATAAAAATTCTAGAAGAATCCAAAGGCAACAAAATCTCAGACATATGCCAAAGCAATTTCTTCACTGATACAGCTCCTAGGGCAGTTGAAACTAAAGAGAAAATGAACAAATGGGACTACATCAAAATAAAAAGTTTCTGCACAGCAAAAGAAACCATCAACAAAACAACAAGAAAGCCCACTACATGGGAGAACATATTTGCCAACATTATATCTGATAAGGGCCTAATCTCCAAAATTTATAGGGAACTCATACAACTTAACAAAAGGAAGATAAACAATCCAATCAAAAAATGGGCAAAGGACCTAAATAGACACCTTTCAAAAGAGGACATTCAGAAAGCCAAGAGACATATGAAAACATGCTCAAAGTCGCTAATCATCTGAGAGATGCAAATCAAAACAACAATGAGGTACCATCTCACACCTGTCAGACTGGCTATCATCAACAAATCAACAAACGACAAGTGCTGGAGAGGATGTGGAGAAAAAGGAACACTTGTGCACTGCTGGTGGGAATGCAGACTGGTGCAGCCACTATGGAAGACAGTATGGAGTTTCCTCAAAAAACTGGAAATGGAACTCCCATTTGACCCTGTGATCCCACTTCTAGGAATATATCCCAAGAAACCAGAAACACCAATCAGAAAGGATATATGCACCCCTATGTTCATAGCAGCACAATTCACCATAGCTAAGATTTGGAAACAGCCTAAGTGCCCATCAGTAGATGAATGGATTAGAAAACTGTGGTACATCTACACGATGGAATACTATGCTGCTGTAAAAAAGAAGGAACTCTTACCATTTGCAATGGCATGGATGGAACTGGAGAGCATTATGCTAAGTGAAATAAGCCAGTCAATGAAGGAAAAATACCACATGATCTCACACATTCATGGATAATAGAGACCATTATAAACTTTTGAACAATAATAGATACAGAGGCAGAGCTGCCTCAAACAGATTGTCAAACTGCAGCGGGAAGGCCGGGGAGGGTTGGGGGGCAGGAGGGAAGGGGGTAAGAGATCAACCGAAGGACTTGTATGCATGCATATAAGCATAACCAATGGACATAAGACACTGGGGGGTAGGGGAGGCCAGGGGATTGTCAAGGGCGGGGAAAAAAAGGACACATATGTAATACCCTATGTAATACTTTAAGCAATAAAAAAAAAAGATTAGACCTATCCTCAAATTCCTGACATATAAATATCCAGTTATTTGACACCCAATGGACACCTAGTAAGCATCTCAAACTTAACATGTCCAAAACTGAGTTCTGATATCCTTTTCTTTCTTCCATAGTCTTTCCCATATCTACTAATGGCATTTCTATCCTTCCAATTTTCAGGCCAAAGACAGAATCATCCTTGACCACTATATTTCTTTCACACTCTAAGTCCAATTATTAGCAAATTCTCTTGGCTTGACCTTTAAGATGTACTCAGATGCTGATCATTTCTCACCACCTCTACTGTTACAACCTGGTTGGAGAAAGACTCTATCCATTTCTCACCTGGATTATTGTACTGACTTTTTAACTGCTTTCCCTTCTTCCAACCTTGACTCCCTGTAGGATATGCCCAGCAGGAAGAGTGATCCCTTTAAATGAAAATTACGTTACATCACTCTATTCTCAACATCCTGCCATCTCAGACTCAGTAAAAGTCTAAGTCTTTACGGTGTCCTACAAGAACCTCCATGTCCTGGCTCCATATTATCTCTCTGATCTTATCTCCCATGAGTCTGCCCTTCACTGCTCTAGGAAGTCACGGATCTGTAAAATGTTGAGATTTTACTTTACTTGCAAATAAACTTAGGTTGTCAGTTTCACTGTTGCTGATAGAAAACATGAGATTCCTGTATCAGAGATGAAGGATAATCACAGTAGTCAGAATATCAGCATTCTGCGCTGGTTTCCCGAGCCCTAATTCCCACATTATGGTGCCTTCTCTTCTGCTTTTGTTCAAACTGCGGTAACACACCAACACAGACTAGGTGGCTTAAACAACAGAAATTTATTTTCTCACACTTGTGGAGACTGGAAGTCCCAAATCAATGCACCAGCAGTGTTGGTATCTGTTGAGAGCTCTGTCCTCGAGTTGCAGACAGCTTCCTTCTCACTGTGGGCTCACATGGCCTTTCTCCTGTGTCCCCACAGAGACTCTTCTTATAAGGACACTAATTCTATCAGAGCCCCACCCTTATGACCTCATTTAACCTTAATTATTTCCTTAGAGGCCCCATCTCCAAATACACCCACACTGGCCATTAAGGCTTCAATATATGAATTTGGGGAGCGAAGAGGTACAAATATTTATTCAATAATACCTACCCTACTTAAAGTTTAATCACATTCTTTCCCAATAGTTCCTATACATTTTCTGCTTTATTTTTTTCCTTAGTGTGTGTGTGTGTATGTGTGTGTATACTTATTTATCATATATATTGTCTGTCTCTATCATAGAAAGTAATTTCTATGAAGGGGTTGGGGTTGCCTTTCTATTCACCACTAGAGGCCCGGTGCACGAAATTCTGCACTCGGGAGGGTGGGGGCCTGTGCCCTCTCGCAGTTCCGGAGCCCTCAGGGGATGTCCAGCTGACAGCTTAGGCCCGCTCCCCAGTCATTTGGACATCCTTAGCACTTCCGCAGAGGCAGGAGAGGCTCCTGCCACTGCCGCTGCACTCGCCAGCCGTGAGCCTGGCTTCTGGAGTTCTTCCTGTGGGAGCACACTGACCACCAGGGGGCAGCTCCTGCATTGAGCATCTGCCTCCTTGTGGTCAGTGCATGTCATAGTGACTGGTCATTCCACTGTGGGACTGAAACTGGCTCTCCAACATCCCCTGAGGGGTCCCAGATTGTGAGAGGGTGCAGGCCAGGCAGAGGGACCCCACTGGTGCACTATCTGGGCCAGGGATGGACTGCAGGAGGGCTCCAGGGCGTGTCTGGCCCATTTCACTCAGTCCCGAGCAGCCGGACCCCAGCAGCAAGCTAACCTGCTGGTCGGAGCGTCTTTTCCCTCGCGGTCAGTGCACATCATAGCGAACTGTTGAGCAGCCTTAGCATATCGTTAGCCTATTATGCTTTGATTGGTTGAATGGCCAAGTGGATGACCGGACATTTAGCATATTAGGCTTTTATTATATAGGATTATATCCCTTGTGCCTAAAACAGAGCTAGAACATATAGTAGTAATCCTTCAGTAAGTACTTGTTGACTGAATGAATGAAGGTTGTAGTAGGGAGGGCAGGTTATTTAGAAAACTGGAGTCAGGTATACTTCTAGCCAGTGAGGCCTCCTTTAAGAAGGAATCCCTAATTAATTGTGTGGTCAGTTATTTACTGTAGACTGAATTGTTAAGATCTTATAGAATCTCTTAAATTTAAGCTTACTTCGTAATGAGGTGTATTTCCAAAATAGTAGATTGTAATTTTGACTTGCTTAAGGTTTTTGTTGTTGTTGTTTTAAGTTAGGAAAGATTAAAGATGAAGTGATAAAGATTAATAATACATTGTTGGGAAAACTTAAAACCCTGTAAATACCTAATGCACAGAATATAAACAGTATTTTTTACCACAAATTAGGAAACAAAGCAGCTGTTTTGCAAGTGCAGCTTATTGAGAAATTGTCGTTTTGATGCTGACAGATTGCAAGTATCAGGTATAAGTAAATTGGCTTAAAAAATGTAGATTTTTTTTATCTTTTTAACCTACTTTAGGCTACCCCTAAATTAAGGATGCTAATGAATTTATACTTAGAAAAGTTTTCCCTTGGTGGGTAGTTAGGAGATGTGCTTTTATAGAAGGATCAATTCTAGATTAATTCTAATCATTCATTATAGCTTTTGGAATTATTTTTTTCTTCATGGGAGGTTGGGAGAACTATTTTTTTATACCTTGACCCTCAGACTAAAGGCCTAAGCCCCTACTCTCCTATCCTCTTCAGCTACCTAGCAGGACGTTCACAGGCCACACATTCTGGTTTTAAAGAGAGTTTAAAAACACAACCGAGATGTTAAAGCTCTAAACATGTTATTTTGAATGTGATAAATTTTAAATACTTCAAATTATAAAGTACTTTCTAAGTGGAATGTATTTTTATATATCACCTTCCCTTTTCATGTCTCTGTACACTCCTGAAGCCTATCAGCTTGATTAATCTTCTTACTCTCTTTACATCAGGGGTCCTCAAACTACGGCCCGCGGGCCACATGCGGCCTGCCGAAAACATTTATCCGGCCCGCTGGGTGTTTTTGCCGCCACTGTGTGCATAGGAATTTGTTCATAGTTTTTTTTTTAAACTATAGTCCGGCCCTCCAATGGTCTGAGGGACAGTGAACTGGCCCCCTGTTTAAAAAGTTTGAGGACCCCTGCTCTACATGATGTTAAAGAGCATGAGGGGGGGCGGGTTGGAAGGCTGCTAGGGCACTGCTTACAGGAGAGTCTGGAAATGTCAAAAGGTCAATCTTCAAGTTACCTTCAAAGCTTTGTAGTATCCTGTCTTCTGGGACAGGTGAAAATCACCCACAGGTAGTAATCTGGCCTGGATATTCAACTTGGAGAATGCAGGTGAGTAAACCTCTCTTCGGTATAAAGATGGATTAGCCTTCCCAAGAGCCAAAGGTAGTTTGTTTTATTTCATATAATCAAAATTGTTAGCATGGACTCTAGATGGTAAAATTGCATTAAATGTATTCTGAGTGCTCAATTTCAGAAGAAGGAAAACAGCATTTTCTAGTGAATGAGCCTATGAGAGAAGTGGAATCAGATGACATGATTATTTTTTCAGTTGAAATTATTTCAATAAATAAAAATTATACATTTTCTGAAATTTGCTTTTTAAAGAAAGGATTTTAAGGGGGACTATCCTATCTAATAATAGACAAACATGGTAATTGACCGTACCTTCGCTACACCTCCCATTGGCTAATCAGAGTGATATGCAAATTAACCCAACCAAGATGGCGGCCAGCAGCCACGCAGCTGAAGCGAGCAGGAGACTTGCTTGCTCCAGTGATGGAGGAAGCCAAGGTTCCCTGCCTGCCGCGGCCCAGCTCTGAGCTCCAAAAGCAATAAAGTTTCAATTATAGAAGCTAAACAAACCCCAGATACCTGCTTTCAGCAGGCCATGGCCACAGAGCTGGAGCGAGCAGGAGCCAGCTCTTAGCTCCAGTGACAGCAACAAAGTTTCAATTATAGAAGCTAAACAAACCCCAGATACCTGCTTTCAGCAGGCCATGGCCACAGAGCTGGAGCGAGCAGGAGCCAGCTCTTAGCTCCAGTGACGGCAACAAAGTTTCAATTATAGAAGCTAAACAAACCCCAGATACCTGCTTTCAGCAGGCCATGGCCACAGAGCTGGAGCGAGCAGGAGCCAGCTCTTAGCTCCAGTGACGGCAACAAAGTTTCAATTATAGAAGCTAAACAAACCCCAGATACCTGCTTTCAGCAGGCCATGGCCACAGAGCTGGAGCGAGCAGGAGCCAGCTCTTAGCTCCAGTGACGGCAACAAAGTTTCAATTATAGAAGCTAAACAAACCCCAGATACCTGCTTTCAGCAGGCCATGGCCACAGAGCTGGAGCGAGCAGGAGCCAGCTCTTAGCTCCAGTGACGGCAACAAAGTTTCAATTATAGAAGCTAAACAAACCCCAGATACCTGCTTTCAGCAGGCC